>NC_056745.1:557918604-558121104 GCF_019279795.1 Protopterus annectens
TTTAATCTTACTGTGATGTTAATGCTAGATGTTGTGTTATACCAACAGGCTTACAGGATGGGAATGTTACAAAATGGTATGATGCAAACTTCAATAAAGCAAGACCATACTTTGCAAATGATGGTTTTTTAAACCCGATATGTACAAAAGCCAGAAGAGTAAAACGTGCTGTAGAAATATACACAATAGGTGCTGAAGACACATGTTTGAATCCAGGAAATGAGAACAAAATCTGCAATGGTCCTCTCAAACCTAAGAAACAATATATGTAAGTTATATTTACATACTTTCAGTGTAGCTGTGATCATGAAACAAATGTAATAGTTTATTCCTCTGTATGATTGTTCCTTCTATTTATATTGGTAAAATTTTCTTTGCAAGCCTCATCCTTATATTTTTACTCAGTATAGCTAAGCATGACTGGTGCAAGGAGTAAATAGCTTTTTGTTACAGTACTGTATTTTGAAAATTCTGTGATCATCTGTGTAGGATGTTTCAAATGTTAAGCTGTTTTCAGTACTCAGTGAAAGCAGAAACACAACATTTTCCCATAAATGTGGAGTCCACTATAACACCTGTGCAGAGACATAGTTAGGGTGGGGCGAAGGATGCAGTTGCCTGAGTGCAAAGTGATAGGGGGAGCAATGAGGAGATGCTAATCAATCGGTATTAGAGTACCGGTATTAATTTCCAGGCTGGCATTTCTGAATGAACAAACAGAAGCATGTGTGGTATAAGTTGTATCAAGCCACTTACTGCATTATTTATTTATTTATTTATTGGCCAGGAAAGTTAACAGAGGCCCAGGGAGAAAAACTCTAATAATACCAACTTGTAGAAAGGCAGTTTTATAATGAAAAATACAGTAATTATTGCACACGGCAGTCAGAGACATTAGAATAGATATAGTTAAACAATGAAAATACAATAGATTAAGTTTCTTTTTTGTTTTCTAGAAATTGCTTTTTTGGAGCCCAGCAGTAGTAAACTTAGTAGGGCATTACTATTTCTAGGCAATATACTTTCAATAATCTATCTCAAAAGAACAATATCCTTTGTTACAATAATTTGCACACCCCCCCCCCAGCTTTTCTGACAAGATACCCTTTAGGAAATTTAAAGAAAAATATCAACTGATTGCATTCCCAAAAACATGTTCCTAAGTATCCCTCTCTTTACAATCTGAGCTCAACAGTTGCTTTCTACATATGGAGAACTACTTTGAAGTCTGCTTGGGGTATTAAAATACCAATATAAACACTTCTATGTAAACATTCTAAACCTTCTAGAACCATACAACTATCTTTCCATTGTTCCTTTGTATCTTGTTTAGTTTTCATTTCCAAGCCTTTTCTAGCCCTTCTTATTGATTCTTGTACTTATCATGCATTATTTTATATAGACCCCCCCTACACTTTTTTAACTGCAGTTTTTGTTATAGACGCAACTATAAACTCATCCAGAACTGGTATTTCATTTAACACTCCCCTACACTTTTCTCTTTGCCTATAATCTGTTATCAATTCCTGGTAGAGTAGGCAGTCTCATTCTACTGTATGACTTAGGTTCACTAGGGCCCTTAAAAGCCTCCCTAGTTATTATTGCTCCTAATATCATGGTTCCTTTGCTGATTTTCTCCAATAAATTCCAACTACTTCTTGTCTGTTTCTCTACCCAAAGTACAGTCATCCTTACTGTTATAGGTTCATAGGTTGGTACTAGGCTATCGGCCCTAGGGCCTATACAAGCCTAGCCATAACAATTCCCTGGATATTTCTTCCCACAATATTTACTTCTCTGGACCCCTGTCTAGCAGGGCGACTGAGATGATCCCCAGGGTGAACTTCCTATGTCCCATCCAATCATCAAGGTTCCTTTTGAAGAGGGCCAAGGAGGCGCTCTGCTTGACATGTATGGGCAGTCTATTCCAGAGTATGGGGAGTCTCTGGGTCAGGAATCTATCCCTCCAGCATGTTTTGTTCATTGTGATGACAAGGTTTAGATCCCTGGAGCATGTGGCTCTGTGGGATTGGGATTTCTTTAAGTGGAGCATGTCCAGCAGCTCAGGGTTTGATATGGCCTTGTATGTTAAGCAGAGATCACCTCTGAGTAGAAGATATGCCACAGAGTATAGCTGGAGTTTTTTTTAGATGGTCAGTATATGGCATCTTCTTTAGGCCTGTGATTCTTTTAGTGAAGTATTTCTGTGGTCTTTCCAGCTGTTGCAGATATCTTGTGAGGTACATACCAAACGGGGCATTATACTCTATAATGCGTCTAATGAGGGATGAGTACAGTGGGACAATGACCTCCTTTTTTCTGGATGAAAAGCTCTTAGTGATGAGGTGTGCCACATAGAAGGATTTCCTGACTGATATGGTTATCAAAAGTGAGACCACTGTCCACCTGTGTCCCTAAGTTTCTCATCACACTTTCAATGTTTAGTGTACTGCCACCTATGTGGTAATTCATGGGTACATGTTTTTTTCCAAAGGGGATAACTATACATTTCTTGGCATTAAGCTTGAGCCCATGGCTCTGGCACCAGGCATCTGTTTCTGTAAGGCCCTTTTGTAGAATATCCACATCATTTGGGGATTCAATAATGGCTCCCAGTTTGCAGTCATCTGCGAACTTTGTTAGCCAGAGTCCCTTAGTGTTGGCCTGTACTTCAGAGAAGTAGATGCCAAACAAAAGTGGTCCCAGGACTAAACCCTGAGGTACTCCACTTGTCTGGAACTGGATTTGGAGTTGGCGACTTTTACAGTCTGGGTTCTGTCAGTAAGCCAGTTGGCAACCCATCGAGTGATGTAGGGATTTATGTCCAGCTTAGTAAGTTTATCTATGTTTCCAGAGTGGGGTATGGTGTTGAAGGCCTTGGCGAGGTCCAGATAGGCTGTGTGGACCACCTTACCCGCATCCACAGCTCTGGAGACTAATTTGAAGAAGTGAATCAGATTCAGGAGACAAGATTGTCCCTTCACAAACTCAAACTGGGTGGGGTCCAGTGTTTGAAGGTTGCCAGTGTCTTTGTTTATAAGTTCCATGATAATGCGTTCCATGCCCTTGCAGATCAGGCTTGTCAGACTGATGGGACGGTAGCTCCCGGGTTCCAAGGCGGATCCCCCCTTGTGGAGTGGGATAACTGTAGCTGTGCGCCACTCAGTGGGTATGAAGCCTGAGGTGAGGCTATGATTAAACATTGCACTTAGGTGAAGGTCCAGTTCATTTTGTAGTTCATGTAGTACACAGCCTGGGATGTCATCTGGTCCCATGGATGCTGTATTCTTAGCTTTGGAGAGTGCGGTTTCTACCTGTGTGGCCTTGATTACCTGAATTTGGCAATCTTTTGGTATTGAGATGGGCCCTTTAGGGGGTGAGAGGAAGGTGAAGTTGGCACTAAATCGATCTGCCAGGATATTGGCAAAATCCTTGGGATCAGTATATTTAATGCCATTCTGTTGTAATTCACAGCAGATCTGAGCATTGCCATTTAGATTCTTGACATAACTATAGAATGCCTTGTGATTGTCTTTGGAATCTCTGGCAATTTTATTTTCATAACTAGCTTTTGAGGATTTTATGAGGGATCTCAGCTTCTTACTCCTTTGTCCACTCTTGTGTTGGTTGGGTTCTCAAAAAACTTTCAGCAACTTTGTAAATATAATATTCCATGTACTTATTTTCTTACATCCAAAATCATACCCTCTCCTTACTTCATAATCTCCCCCCATTTCTATATCATTGATTTTCCCTTTGATTTGTAGTCTTCTGCTTTTTCTATGTATATTAGCCTTAACGGAGTAGTTCTAAAGCATCCCTTCAAATCTGAAAATCCTAAACCACTTACTTAACTCATACCTTCTTTCCCTCCCAAATAAACTCTTTCAATTCTTTATAAGTTATGGTCCACAGCTTCTCTTCTTGTTGATAAAAATATGACTGACCTGCATAGTAAATTAAATGGACTAGAAACATTTTCACTGCTTCTACGTTTCTATCCATATCAATAATCAAAAGTTTCCAGCTTCTCTGTTTTCACATTATATCTTTTTAGTCTCTTCCCACATATCTTTAGCTACAGTGCTTTTTAATCCACCTAAATGCTTCATCTTATTCATGTACCCATAAATCTGGTTATTGCTAAAACAAGTATAGAACTATAGTTTATCTCTATACCCTTTGTTTCATCTCCTTTTATTGTATATTTTGAAAAAAAATGAAACTGTCTCAAAATGTTCCACAAAATGAAATAACCCTTTCTGGATTTATCAAGGACAAAATATCTGCAAATCTCTTTAATTTCCCTGCTACAAAACCCACATTTGCATGGTTTTATGGGCCGGGCAGCACCGGTTAGCTAGGGTATAATTATTCCCAGCTCCACAAAGTCTACTCTTCAATTTTTCCCTTGGAACTAGACAAACTTTCAACTTAAGCACTCAAACCATTCACTTCTCATACCGGCATTTGCTCAAAACTCATAGCAAGCACTAATAAACCTTAGCACTACACCCCCCCTATACTGTAGAGAAGGACAAGGGTCTCTATTCGACCTTACCAGCCAGTCAGTAAAACAGTTCACTGTACCTATCCAGGCATGTCCAAAGGGCAGTTTCAGGTGTAGTCTCCGGTCCAACTGATGAATCTGGGCATTTTGAGGCAATGTTACAATTGTCTCATGTACACAGACAACCCTCTTCTCCTCCCACCAGACACTAATACATGCGAGATGCATTATACAGCCAAACTGGAGGCTAAGCTCTCTCAACCCAAGACTGGATCAGGCAGTCAAGAGGAGAAGGGAATTACTTGCATCATACCACCAGTCTCACATAGACCTATGAAACCAGCACCGGCAAAAAACACACATAAATACACAAAAACATACTCGGAGGCTCTAAATAAAAATCTGCAAAAGCAACAGAGACCTCCAAAGCAGACATCCAAGCAACCTCCACCCCCCAACACAAACCATGAAACACATACTTCACAAAACCAGTGTGCCACACAATCACAGCCATTAAGGCAAAATAACATACCCAACACACTAGTAATAGGTGACTCTATAGTCAGGCACACTGACATCCCACTCACTAGGCTGAATAAGGAAAAGGTTACTGTTAGCTGCCTGTCGGGTGCCAGGATCCGCCACATAACACAAGCACTCAGGTCACTCCAGAACAAGTACAAATATGGCTCTGTCATTGTCCATGTTGGTGTGAATGACCTGAGTCATACCTACCTGGACTACATGAAAAGAGACATGGAGGAGATCTCTGATTGCGTAGCCCAGGCAGGCATGACCCTGACCCTGAGTAGCATTCTGCCATCACCAAGAATGATACCATGGTATAGAGAAAAAAATATCAATTTCAACAATTGGCTAAGCTTCTAGTGTTATTCAAAGGGGATCCAGTGTCTGTCAGCCTGGGATGACATGCACGACAAGCCACTCTGCTTTGCTAGAGATGGCTTGCACCTGTCACCCTTAGGCTTTTGAATACTAGCCAAGGCTCTTGCCAATCCCATAGTGCCTTTTTTAGGCAAGGCTCATAAGACAAACCCATGGCCCTAAATCGCACAAGTAACAAAAAACTGAGGGTAATGCTACTCAGTGCCAGAAGTGTAAACCTCAGAATGCATGCACTGGAGGCACTCCTCAGTATGGAGAAAATCGATATATGTGCAGTAACAGAAACCTGGTTTAAGGTGCCAGCACTACCAGGCAACAACTCATACCATACATTTTGGCCACAAAACCTCGACCAAAATACAAAAGGTGGGGGAGTATCCATATTCATCAGGGATACCCACACCTCCAGGTTAGTGGCACAGCATGATGCTTCAGAGATCATCCACGTGCAACTAACAATGGGCAAAACTGCTATTCAAATTATAGCTTGCTACAGATCACCCACCATGCCCCAGGAACCCCACTCCGCATTCCTGGAAACACTGGGACACATAAAGGTCCTACCAAACACCCTGATATTGGGTGATTTCAATTACCCAAACATTAACTGGGAGACCTACTCAAGTACAAACTCCCTTGCCCAAAATTTCCTAGAATTTATAAACTCAAACGCCCTGGATCAACTGGTCAACACCCCCACCAGAGGTGACAACATATTGGACCTGGTCATCACCAACATGGGCGACCGGTGTTCCACACCGAAGTTCAACCCCTCACTGGTTAGATCTGACCATAAACTAATCACTCTGGATATCCACATTCCACCACTACCCCCGGTCAAAGAAACCACCGTGAAAAACTTTTCAAAAGCAAACTTCACGTTACTTAAGACCGAGGTGGGAAGTTTCAAAGCCCCCATGCTAAAGGATAACGCTATCCAAGCTGCAAAACCCTTTACTAATGCACTCTACGGGCACCTACAAGAATGCATGGATAATGCTATCCCAAACAAAACCAAGACTCACTCCTCCAAGAAAAGGAAACCAGTCTGGTGGACCCCTGCCATAAACAAGCTATACAATAGAAGGAGGAAACTAGTTCAGAAAAGAGTAAAATCCCAAGAAGGGAAGGCATCCCTAATCAGTATCAGCAAGAAACTACATTCCCTAATAAAATCATCTAAGGCTAGTTTCAAAAGAAAAATTGCCATGGACTCCAAAGACAGTCACAAGGCATTCTTTAGCTATGTCAAGAATCTAAGTGGCAATTCTCAGATCTGCTCAGAGTTAGTGCAGAATGCCACAAAATGCACTGAACCAACCGATATAGCCAACATCCTGCCAGACAGGTTCAGTGCAAACTTCACCCCTCTCTCACCTCCAAAAGGACCCATAACTATACCAGAAGAATGTAGTGCCCCTGAAATCACAGACACTCAGGTTAAAACTGCCCTATTCAAAGCCAAAAACACAGCATCAATGGGACCAGACAGTGTGCCAGGCCGCGTCCTACACGAGCTCAAAAATGAAATAACCCCTCACCTAAACACACTGTTTAAACTCAGCCTCTCCACAGGCTATGTGCCCACAAAGTGGCGCACAGCAATGGTTATTCCACTCCACAAAGGTGGAGCCACAACGGACCCCAGGAACTATCTCCCTATAAGCCTGACTAGCTTGGTCTGCAAAGCTATTGAGTGCATCATCATGGATCTCATTAACAGAGACATTGGAAACCTCCAAACACTGTACCCTACCCAGTTCGGCTTTGTTAAGGGCAGATCATGCCTCCTAAACCTGGTGGACTTCTTTGAGACAGTTACCAAGGCTATAGATGAGGGAAAGGTGGTCCACACAGCTTAGCTAGACCTCACAAAGGCCTTCAACACCATTCCCCACTCAGGTATTATAGACAAGCTCACTAGCCTGAACATAAATCCCTACATCATGAGATGGGTAACTGGGTCACAGACAGAACCCACATGGTAAGAGTTGCGGGAGCTAGGTCTGACTCTAAACTGTTTACAAGTGGTGTTCCCCAGGGCTTAGTCCTAGGACCCCTCTTGTTCAGCATATACTTCTCAGAGGTACAGGCAAGCACAGGAGGACTATGGCTGACCAAGTTCGCAGACAACAGCAAATTAGGGGCTATAATTTACTCTCCAGCTGACACAGACATCCTCCAAAAGGGTCTCGCTGAGACAGATACCTGGTGTCAAAACCATGGCCTCAAGCTAAATGCCAAGAAGTACATAGTCATCCCCTTTGGAAAAAGCAAAGTACCCACAAACTACCACATAGGTGGTAGCCCCCTAAATACGGAAGACGTAATAAGGGATCTGGGGACCCAAGTAGATAGTAACCTCTCCTTTGATAATCACATTACCAAAGTGGTTAGAAAATCCTTCTATGTGGCCCACCTAATCACAAAAGGGTTTGCATCCTGAGCGAAAGAGGTCATTGGGCCCCTCTGTGCATCACTCATCAGACCCATCATAGAGTACAATGCCCCATTTGGGATGTACCTTACAAGACACCTGCAACAACTGGAAAGACCACAGAAGTACCTCACCAAGAGGATCACTGGCCTCAAGCAGATGCCCTATGCAGCTCAACTGAAGAAACTCCATCTGTACTCAGTTGCATACCGCCTACTCAGAGGAGATCTCTGCCTGACATGCAAGGCCATGTCCAACCCAGAATTAATGGACATACTCCACCTAAAGAAAGCCATATCCCCTTGAGCCACATGTTCCAGGGATCTAAACCTCACCACAACAATAAATAGGACGTGCTGGAGGGATAGATTCCTGTCCCAGAGACTTCCCATGCTCTGGAACAAGATTTCAATCTACATTATGCAGAGCTCCTCGCTAACACTCTTCAAGAGAAACCTTGATGAGTGGATGGGAAACAGAAAGTTTTCCCCAGGGATCACTTCAATGGCTCTGCTGGACAGAGGCACAGGGAACTAATCTAAGGGGTGCGGTGAAAGCCAACACATTCCGGCTAGGCTTATAAATTCCTTTGGGCAGATAGCCTAGTACCTAGCTATGAACCTATAAGGCTATTTTTTCTTGAGCACCATACATTTACATCCTTGTATTTGTGAACCCATTATTTTCTTTGCCCGTGGCTCTAACAAAGGTGAAAGAGGATATCCCTGCCTGTTTTCTCTGTTCAATCACAGCTTGACAGACAGGAACCCTCTCACCTTCATGCTTTGCCTCTGACCCTTCATATTTATTACTAATTAACCTCATCATCAGGAAGCAGAAATGCTACCACTATCCTACTCATAAAATCCCATCTTCACAGGAATGCTATCTGTTCTAGAGACTTTCTTCTTCTTTGTTTATGTATCACCATTTTATCTCATCCCCTCCAATTTTAGTAATTCTTGAGCCTCCTCTGCCTCTAACCCTGGCATATTTAAGTCTTCCATAAATATTTCCATTTGTATCTTTGCTGGGTTTCCCCATTCTTCTGCTGTGTACAGATTTTCATAGAATTTCCAGAAAATTGCTAATACCTTTATAGGGTTTCTTGTTATTTTTCTAGTCATAGGCTTCCTAGGTTTGGTAACATCCCTTTCTGGGTTCCTGGAAGTAATCTTACATCTTTCTTTCCAAATATTCTCATACATTTCTTTAACAAGCTACCCACTTTTATCATATTTCCTTTCTAGGTCTCCCTGATTCGCATTCACTATTACATATCAGGGTTCCTGTCCCCACCAATAAATAATATGCCTTACCAGAAGCTAATTACTTCCTTCATAGTTCTGTTAAGCTCCTTAATAATAGTTTTAGGTGGAATATAAATACTTGCCATTGTAATCTTCCTTCCTTGCCAGTAACCCCCTAGTTACCACAAATGCACCTATGTTCTCCTCTGTCACTACCTGAGCCCCTTTCACAGTCAGTATCATTAACCCCATTTTCTTTTGTCCCTGATACTCTGATGAATAACCATTCTAAAGTAATTTTTTTTCCAAATGTACATGCTTATGGTTAGATTTCCAGTATGGTATTGGGCTAGCTAGATGGGTTTACTACCACTCTTGCCCTTGTTAAACTTTTCTAAAGGAATAAATACAAACGTCCATTGTTAAATCAGTGCTGAACAGTAAATAAAAACTAGTAAAGAGGATATGAGGCAATTAGGCAAGAAATAAAAAAAGCTTCCAATAAACAATTGATTTTGGAGAAGCTGAACCCTGGGTAAGACATGACTGAAAAAAAGGTGAGGTTTCCAGGGGAGCACAAAGAGTCAATGGCAACTGAAATGAGTAGTAAGATGGATAAAATATTAGAAGTCATCACAAGAATGTGTGACTACAAGACTATACAAGTAAAACAGATAAATGCACAGAAGAATACTTTGTCTAGTCATTTAGACAAGAAAGAGCCAAGGAAAAAAGAAAGAGAAAACACTGTAAAATGTCAATGGAAATATCCCAAGAAGAGGATAAAAAGAAACTGATTCAATTAGAAGGTCCTGAAATAGGGGAGAACCTGAGATTCACAGATATACCAGAGAGTTTACAAGCTGTAAATCATACATAGTAATGCTAATGAGTAAATGGACAGACTTCCCCAGACAGGGGTGCAAACTGACTTGGCCGATAGGTTCTACATGCTGACAGGAACAGCAGCTAGGTTTCCAAGACTTATTCAGATAGAGAGACAAATCTATAGTTTAAAGAATGGATTTTGTCTGAGCTGTGGAAAAGTCTTGTAGGTGAGGAACAGAAGAATATTTGTTTATCATGACTATGTTTTGGTGACAAGGCAAAAACAAAATAAATTTGTCCCTCTTTTTAAAACATTTAAGATATCCAGGATAACTTTAGAGCCTCCAGAGCTGTGATGCTCTTGACCATTATCTGCATGATATCTTAGCAGAGCTAGTCCTCCTCCTAGAGAAACACGATACAAGTTTTGTTCAGTGAATTAATGGTTTTGTCAAAAGATTAAGTAGCATATAATTTATCTAAGGTTCACTCAAGGGGCAGTATGTGAATGGCAAAGAGCAATGTGGTTAGGGGTTAGGAGAATATTGTTCTCCATTAAAATGTCTTTTGCTGGCCAATGAGGTGGGTGGAGTATTATTAATTTGAAGGTTTTTAATTGGCCAGTGGAATGGGTTGATTATTTTTCTCAAACTGAATTTCTTTATCTGGCCAATGGGTTGAGAGTTTTCTGTACTTTGTCTCCCCTTACAAATTTGTCATGAAAGCAGTCTTAACAGCTATTAATAATCTTATGTGTAGACCCTGCCTGCTTTTCTGCAGCTCGGACATTTGGAGATAAGCACCTAGAGCATACTATTCAAGTAACAATTGACTACTTTGATAAGGCTTAAAAATGTATGTTGTGTATATCAAACATTAACATAAATGGAAGAATTAGAAAATCAAAAAAAGGAAAAATAACAATGATGATCTTAGTTTCAAGAAATGGAAACAACCTAGTGATTTCTGCCTCATATGCATGTCTGTCTGCTTATGAGAAGTAGACATAAGAAAAATACAAAGGAAACCCCCTAAAGGAAGATGTTTTTAATTTAGACAGTAGCAGCCTTGAGGAACATAGGCAATGATAAAACATGCAGTGTGATGAAAGCAGATAAAGGGGGAGATATGCTTGTAACAGATGATGAGGAAGAAAGTAATTCAAAGCTTATCAGAGAGGGTTCATTGTTGCCATTCTGCATATCCAGTTGGAACCTTCCACAGGAAACCAGTATAAACGTTCATTTGAAGCTAGACAGCAAGGAAAGGAACAGGAAACTGTAGAAACTCTGAAGCAGTCAATGTTGAGGAGTGATAGGCCAGTGAGTTCCCATATGACAAAACAACAGATGACACAGGACAAAATTGAAGAAAATATGCCACAGGAAGATGCTATAGAATTTTTTTTAGAATGCCCGTAGGAAACAAAAAACAAGGGATGTGCCCTCAGTATGGAAGAAAATGAGTTAAGAGAAGAGTTGCTTGATTTAATAAAGACAGATAAATCAAGATCAATGAGAGAAATAGACTGCAGAAGGTTAATAAAACCCCAAAAGTCAAAAGCTTGATAAAACAAATGAACACAGTAATTAGGACTGTCCATAGAGATCTGTGCAATATAACAGAAGTAAACCGAATATATTACTGTGCTGCTAAATTAATAACTGATAAAGTTCTACCACAGGAACACAGGATAGCGAGGGAAAAGAGGGGGCGAAAGCAAATACCATCATGAAAATATCAAATAGAGAAAACTATAAAGCAGCTAAGACAAGAAGTGTCACTGTTAGAAGATTATAGAAGAGGGGAATAGATCAACAAAAATACTAAGAAAGATAGATGTGGTAAAAGCAATGTGCAGTATTACAACAGACCAGGATCTATTATGCACTATTGGAGATAAACTAAAAATTACAAAACATGCGGAAAGACTTATAAAATACGAAAAAAATATAAGGGAAAAGCACAAAATAAGAAATTTATTGATGACCCAAAAAAGTTTTATAGAGAATTGGGAAATAAGGTAAAAGGAATTAAAAGACTGCCAAAAAAAGATGAAGTAGATATTTTGGAGAAGTATCTATGAAGATCCTGTGGAACATAAAGATGCTAAATGGACAGAAGAAGTAAAAGAAAGAATAAGAAGTTTAAAGGTGCAGGATATGAATGGGATGAAATAACAGCCAGAGATTGAAACAAAGTTGAGAAAAGCCTCTAACCGGAAAACCTCAGGCCCAGATGCAGTACCTAACATTTGGCTTAAAGTATTAACTTCTTTGTACGAGGATTTAGCCATGAGTAAGAACTATTTATATGCACAGCCCAAACACACACTGCACTGGTTAACAACAGGAAAAACAATGCTCTTATTTAAGAGTGAACCTGCAAGCTACCCTACAAATTATAGACCAATTAACTTGTCTTCCAACGACGTATAAACTATACACGGGAATTGACGCCGACAGAGTTTATAGTCATTTAGAAGAAAACTCAATTATGGCAGTAAAACAAAAGGGCAATAAAAGAAAGTAATATGGAACAAAGGATCATTTGTTGTTAAACAAAGTTATAGTGGAGAAATGTAAGAAGGGGAAAATCTAAGTATGGCATGGATTGACTACAAAAAAGCATTTGATAGTATCCTACATTCATGGATAAAAGAGTGATTAAAAATGTATAAGATACACCCCACACTGATCGACTACATTACAGTAACCATAAAACAGTGGCAGATCCCTTTGCAATTAAGCCATGATAAAGGACAGATTATTATCCCAGGGATAAAAATTCAAAGGGGGATATTCCAGGGTGACTCTTTGTCACCATTGCTATTTTGCCTTGCCATTAATCCATTGAGCTGTTTACAGATTAGGACATGGCTACAATTTGGCTCCTAGAAAACAACAAAATCTAATGACTTCTCATCTCCTTTTTGTCGATGATTAAAAACTGTATAGCTCATCAGATGAGGAACTGAAAGCACAGCTGCAGGTTCTCAAAACTTTTTCAGATAATATTGGAATGTCATTTGGTCTTGATAAATGTGCAAAAGCAACCTTTAAAAAAGGAAAGCTGCAGCACCAAGAAAACATTAGTTTGGGACAATAATGCGATATAAGCTAAGCTCTCTCAACTCAAGACTGGATCAGACAGTCAAGAGGAGCAGGGAAATAATTACATCACTCCACCAGTCTCACATAGACCCATTAAACCAGCACCGGCAAAAAACACACATAAATACACGAAAACATACTCGGAGGCTCTAAATAAAAATCTGCAAAAGCAACAGAGACCTCCAAAGCAGACATCCAAGCATCCTCCACCCCCAATACAAACCATGAAACACTTACTTCACAAAACTAGTGTGCCATGCAATCACAGCCCTTAAGGCAAAATAACATACCCAACACACATAGGTGACTCTATATTCAGGCACACTGATGTTCCACTCACTAGGCTGAATAAGGAGAAGGTTACTGTTAGCTGCCTGTCGGGTGCCAGGATCCACCATATAACACAAGCACTCAGGTCACTCCAGAACAATTACAAATATGACTCTGTCATTGTCCATGCTGGTGTGAATGACCTGAGCCATACCTCCCTGGACTACATGAAAAGAGACATGGAAGAGCTCTCTGATCACGTAGCTCAGGCCGGTATGACCCTGACCCTGAGTAGCATCCTGCCCTCACCAATAATGATACCACGGTATAAAGAAAAAATTATCAATTTCAACAACTGGCTAAGTTTCTGGTGTCATTCAAAGGTGATCCAGTGTCTGTCTACCTGGGATGATATGCTCGACAAGCCACGCTGCTTCGCCAAAGACGGCTTGCACCTGTCACCCTTAGGCTTTCAAATACAGGCCATGGCTCTTGCCACCCCCAGTGCCGTTTTTAGGCAAGGCTCAAAAGACAAACCCACTGCCATAAATAGCACAAGTAACAAAAAACTGAGGGTAATGCTACTCAATGCCAGAAGTCTAAACCTCCAAATGCATGCACTTGAGGTTCTCCTCAGTATGAAGAAAATCGATATATATGTAGTAACAGAAACCTGGTTTAAGGCTCCAGAGAGCACCCCAGCATTACCAGGCTACAACTCATACCATACATTTCGGCCACAGAACCCGGACCGAAATACAAAAGGGGGAGGTGTAGCCATATTCATCAAGGATACCCACACCTCCAGGTTAGTGGCACAGCACGATGCTTCAGAGATCATCCACATGCAACTAAGAATGGGCAAAACTGCAATTCAAATTGTAGCTTGCTACAGATCACCCATCATGTCCCATGACACCCATTCTGCAATTCTGGTACACTGGGAAACATAAAGGTCTTACCAAACACCCTAATATTGGGTGATTTCAATTACCCAAACATTAACTGGGAGAACTACTCAAGTACTAACTCCCTTGCCCAACATTTCCTAGAATTTATAAACTCAAACACCCTGGATCAACTGGTCAACACTCCTGCCAGAGGTGACAACATATTGGACCTGGTCAACACCAACATGGGTGACCGGTTTTCCACACCGGAGGTCAACCCCTCGCTGGTTAGATCTGACCATAAACAAATCACTTTGGATATCCACATTCCGCCCCCACCCCTGGACAAGGAAACCAACATAAAAAACTTTTCAAAATCAAACTTCAAGTTACTTAAGACCAAGGTGGAACGTTTCAAAGCCTCCATGCTAAAGGATAATGCTGTCCAAGCTGCAAAATCCTTTATTAATGCATTCTATGGACACCTACAAGAACGCATGGATCGTGCTATCCCAAGCAAAACCAAGACTCAATCCTCCAAGAAAAGGAAACCAGTCTGGTGGACCCCTGCCATAAACAAGCTATACAATAGAAGGAGGAAACTAATACAGAAAAGAGTAAAATCCCAAGAAGGGAAGACATCTCTGATCAGTATCAGCAAGAAACTACGATCCCTCATAAAATCATCCAAGGCGAGCTTCGAAATAAAAATTGCCAAGGACTCCAAAGATAAACACAAGGCATTCTTTAGCTATGTCAAGAATCTAAGTGGTAATGCTCAGATCTGCTCAGAGTTAGTGCAGAATGGCATAAAATACACTGAACCAACTGATATCACCAACATCCTGGCAGATAGGTTCAGTGCAAACTTCACCCCCCCTCTCACCCCCAAGAGGGCCCATAACCATACCAGAAGAATGTAGAGCCCCTGAAATCAAAGACACTCAGGTTAAAACAGCCCTCTCCAAAGCCAAAAACACAGCATCAATGGGACCGGATGGTGTCTCAGGCTGTGTCCTACATGAGCTCAAAGATGAACTAACTCCTCACCTAAACACATTGTTCAAACTCAGCCTCTCCACAGGCTACGTACCCATAGAGTGGTGCACAGCAACAGTTATTCCATTCCACAAAGGTGGAGCCACAACAGACCCCTGGAACTATCGCCCTATAATCCTGATTAGCTTGGTCTGCAAGGCTATGGAGCGCATCATCATAGAACTCATTAACAGAGACATTGGGAACCTCCAAACACTGGACCCTACCCAGTTTGGCTTTGTTAAGGGCAGATCATGCCTCCTAAACCTGGTGGATTTCTTTGAGACAGTTACCAATTCTATAGATGAGGGAAAGGTTGTGCACACAGCCTACCTAGCCCTCGCAAAGGCCTTCAACACCATTACCCATTCTTGTATTACAGATAAGCTCACCAGCCTGAACATAAACCCCTACGTCACAAGATGGGTTGCCAACTAGCTCATTGACAGAACCCACATGGTGAGAGTTGCGGGAGCTAGATCTGACTCTAAACCGGTTACAAGTGGCATTCCCCAGGGCTCAGTCCTAGGACCCCTCCTGTTCAGCAAATACTTCTCAGAGGTACAGGCAAGCACAGGAGGACTATGGCTGTCCAAGTTCGCAGATGACTGCAAACTAGGGGCTATAATTGACTCTCCGGCTGACACAGACATCCTCCAATAGGGTCTCACTGACATGGATACCTGGTGTCAAAATCATGGCCTCAAGCTAAATGCCAAAAAGTGCATAGTCATCCCCTTTGGAAAAAAAAAAGTACCCACAAACTATCACATAGGTGGCAGTCCCCTAAATACAGAAGATGTAATAAGGGATCTGGGGACCCAAATAGATAGTAATCTCACCTTTGATAATCACATTGCCAAAGTGGTTAGAAAATCCTTCTACATGGCCCACCAAATCACAAAAGGGTTCACATCCAGATCAGAAGAGGTCATTGTTATATCTGCTGACCTCACAGGATCCAAATATAGTGAAAGTTTTGAAACATGAGGAGAATAAATCTAAGATGACATCTCTGTTTAATTTAGCAGAAGCATATCGACATCAAGCAGGAATGGAAATCAAACTAGAAGTAGATAAAAAACAGGCAGCAACTGAATGTGCTAAAAAACAAAAGAAAGACTATAAGGTGAAAGACCAGATGAGAAGGCAAGAAATGTGGAAAAAACATAAATATAGTTGCAAGTATAGAAAACTTCTTGAAAAGCCTCATGTTGATCAAGAATGAATGCAGGATTGGTTAAGGAGCGGTGAATTCACATCGAGAAATGAAAGGTTAATATTGGCAGCCTAAGATAGTGGGCTATGTACACGCTGGTTTACAAAGTCCATTGAATATGTGGGAGAAACAGACATATGCAGGTTTTGTAAAACTGAACTGGAAACATTCACACACCTTGTTGCTGGTTGCGATGCACTAATGGCAGAGGGACTGTATACTGAAAGGGATAATAATGTGGCGAGACTGTTACACTGGAGATTGTGCAGACATTATGGTGCTGAAGTGGCTGAAAAACACTGGAAACATGAGCCACAAAGAATCATAGAAAGTTTATATCACATGGGATCACCCAATACCAACAGTTCAAAAGATAGATGCTAGAAAACCAGATATAGTGGTCCAAGAAAAGAAGAGAAAAGTAGCATTGATAATTGAAATCACCACACCTAGTGACTACAGTGTCTTGCGTACAGAGAGGCACAAAATCATAAAATACCTTAGTCTGCAGGCAGAAATGAGAGCCATGTAGAAGAAGAATACCCAGACAGTTCCAATAGTAGTAGGAGCAACTGCTCTTATAAAAAAGAATTTACAATCGTATTTAGATATGTTATCAATTCATGTAACACTGTACGAATTGCAGAAGGAGTCATTACTGGGCACATTGCGGGTGCTGCAAAGAGCACTTTTGTCTAACATCAAAGAGTGAAGCAATACTAATTTCATGAACTTTAATGGTACTTTGACTTGGGAATGGGGTTCATTCCCGTCATGGTATTAGAAACCCAAAAGACTTGGAAAAATTAAAAACAGCTGAGAATAAATATCAAATTCTGAAAGGGGAAGTTACTTCAATGGATTTATAAGGTGCACTGTTATGCTGACCAGAATATTACTTGCACTGAGTTTTTAATATAAGCATTGCTTTTATACTGCATTTCCAGTTCTCAAGGTGGTAATCTCATTTACATCAATATTTTCTTCATTCTGTTTCACTTTGCAGATTGTATTGAAACTATTCTGGGTATCCGACATCAAGAAGGGCAAAAATATTGTTTGAAAATTAGAAGACAGAAAAGTACATGGAAAAATGGGTAGTATAAATGAACAGGCAATGAGCTATCTAGACAAAAGGTGCAGGTAAGCTTACACTTGGAAGAGACCAGGGAATTTTAAGATAGTAATGGGAGAGGGCACAAATATTTGAAATAACTTGAAGATTATGTGAAAGTAGTTGGGAGAAAAATGAACAGGGCAAGCAAGAAAAAGTAAGAGGGCAAGAGGAAAACAGAAGCAGAAAACTTAAAATTAAGGAGGTGTGAGATAGGCAAAGCAAGATGGATGTCACATGCTAGGCAGGCAAGTGGGGTAGCACATCATGACTCTCTAAACACTGACGGGTTAAAATAAGAGGAACACTAAAACTAGAATGAGATTAAGGTCACAACAAGGTTAGAATTAAACAGCAAAAAGTACCAGCCATGAAATATAACAAACAGGAAATAATAAGAGACACTAAGATGATAAGTGAAAATACATGGTGGGAGAAGACATCAGTCATAACAGGCACAGTGTCAAATGTAGTGAGGCACTGAGGAGCCAAATGCTCCAGATTATGTGAAATGCTCCGCATTTAACAATGAATGAAGCCACTGTTCTGCACTGAACAGCTTTGGCTCCGCAAAATGGGTTTTGATAGGTTTGTATACCGCAAATACTGCCAAATGGCATTGCAGTATACAAACCGATGCGAGGGTTCCACTTGTAGGTGAAACCTCTGCTTATACTTGAATGACGTATTCAAATCCCATCCCTCCTCCTGTCAAGGCGACTTACTTTGTTTACTAACACAATCCTTGGGGGAGGGGTGGGCTTGTTTTCCTACTAAAAAAAGTCTCAATACATTGTGATCTGTTCCAAAGTACTAGTCCCATCAAGGTCACACTAGATCATTTTAATAAAATTCAAAATATGCTAATTGCTGAAACAGTGAGAGCCACAGCATCATTTAACTGATGCCTTTTTTATTTATTTTTTTGCACCTAGGACAGGCATTTCCCAACCATAGCTGTCACTGCACAAGGAAACACACATCCTTCAGAAAATGTATGCTAACAAAGATCCTGTTATTCTAGCAAACTTTCTAAGTTTATAAGTGCAATATTTAAAATGTTTCTATTTTTTGTGCTTTTTGTCCCCCTGTTATGTTGGGCTTTGTCCAGATTTCTTGCACTAAGAGGTTGAGAGGCATGCCTTTCAGATGTACAGATTTTTGCAGAATGGCTAGATTTTTGCCTCATTTTTGTTCTGTTCCTTATAAAAATAGTGTTTTTATTGAATTCTACAGATGTTCTACCATGCCCCATGTCAATGGCATGTTTCTTACAGTGCAAAAATAGTGTGTTCCACATTTTAACCATTTGTCACACATTGTTAGAGTCTTTGTTCCACATTGGCCTCCTAAGAGGTTGAGACCTATGGTGAGGCATTCATGCTAAAGATGAACAGAAGATCACCTCACACAAAAAAAGATTTCTGGAGGCAGAGAAAGGGAGTGAAGGTCTATATAGTTTCTTTAAAAGTTTTCAAAGAGTTTCACTTTTTGAGTGTTTGGTATTAAAGTTTCTTAAAGAATTAAGGATAAGACAGCTTAAGTGGATTGGGGGCACATGGCTAGGAACAGATTGGAAGGGCTGTGTACTTTACAGAAACAGCTATAGAGGGGACAACTTTAAAGAGCAGAGTGAAGTATAAAGAGCTAAAGATAAAAATTCAGAATATAAGCATGTTGGGAGATAATGCAAAACAGTTGAGAGTTGAAAGTTTTGGAAGATCATAGGAGTAAGCAGGGCCAACATTATATTAATTCAGAAGACTGGCTTACTGCAGGAAGAATATACAGACTTGGTGAAAAAAAAAAAAAGATTTCAAGAGGAGTATTTGACAGGGAGAATAGCAGACAACAAAAAATATGTGTAATCAAATTGATAAGAAGAGGAGTACAGATGTAAGTTGACCACAAGCGAAAAGGTTAACAAGGGAATATGTCCTGATTACAGGACAGTGGGTAGGTAAAGGTTTCGCTCTAGGGAATTCTTACATACCTCAAGAACTAAAATATAGGAAATTAAGCAAATAATGTTTGAAATGTTAGAATGTATACAAGGTACAGAATTAATGGCAGGTGATTGTAACTCTATAATGCCCAGAAAGTGGGGAGCAGAGGAAAAAACTCATTACCAGAAGAGGTCTAGTTTCTAAATAATATAATGAAAATACATGGAATGAATTATGTAGGAAATGTTTCTACTAATGGGAGAAAAAATTTACAAATCAGGCTAGTACAAGACATCAGCAAGTTTGAATAGATGCAATGTAACTGGAGAACATGAGCAAATAGTTATGAAGCTCACAACAGTCCAAACATGGTGTTTGAACATGCACAGGTTAAAACAGAGATGCAGCACCCAGAATATGACACAGGAGAGAGAGAGAGAGAGAGAGAGAGAAAGAGAGATACTAGAGGCTTGATATAATATGGCAAGAAGAAAAGAGGATGTTAAAAGATATATGGAAAAAAATAGAATAAGAAAATAAGGGAAAAAGCTGAGCAAGATGCAAGAGCGGGAGTTGATTAAAAGAGAAATTAGAAGGAAAATACAGGAACAAGGAAAAGGAATTGTACAAAAAAAAGAATTGGGAGAGAAATGTTTATTTAAGAAAACTTCAGGACAAAGGTAACCAACTAACTGACAGAGAAAGGGAGGAATTGAAGGACATGGAAACCAGATTAAAAGCCATAATAGAAGAAAAAGTAAATAAAAGACAAGTAGCACTAAATAATGTATATTATGACAATTAATTGAAAGAACAGAAAATGCAGGCATCAAATTTGAAACAAATGAGAAAAGAAAGAATACTGAAATTAAGATGCCCAGTAACAAGTAGACTGATAAGGAATAAATAACGGAATGAGGGGTAAAGCTGAAGAATAATTTAAAAGGTTTTATAAAGCAAATGAAGAAACTAGAAAGGAAGAAAGGTAGTTGGATAAATTTCTAGGAAACAGAGATCTCAAAAAAGATAACACAGGGGGAAAGGGATTTGTTTGTATACCTGATGACACTCAAAGAAATTGAGGATGAAATGCAGGCACTGGCTTATGGAAAAACATAAGGAAGAGAGGATTCCTGATTAGAAATCTGAAAATAATATAAAAAAAAAATCTTTTAAAATGATAACAGGTTATTTAAAGAAGTAATGGAATCTACAGTTATACCCAAATCCTGGCATAAAGCAATATTTTCAGTAACCATAGCAAGAGAAAAGAGATGTACTGAGGGATCATATTATCCCATTTCAATTTGGGAATATGGTGACAAGGCCTTTATGTCAGTAATACCTAGTAGATTGGCAAAAATACTCAGTGGGGTTTCATAAAAAAGGTAAACATTTGACAATATGTTGAAAATGCATTCAATACAGACTGAGAGAAAGAAATAAAAAACTTAATGGTTTTCCTAAATCTAGACAACAAAAAGCATTTTATCAAATGAACTGAGATTATTTGTGGGAAGTAATAGAAAAATGACATTTAATCAAAAATTCATTACAAGGACAAAACAAGGTTGCCCCATCTCCACTGTTATTTGTGGTGTCTTTAGAAACATTAACACTGAACCTTAGACATCTGGATATCAATGGGTGGGAATGGCAGGGAGGAGAAGAAAAACTAGTAATGTTTGTGGATGATATTATATTATACATTTCAAACCTAGAGAGTGATATGTCTAAAATATATTGAATATTAGGAGACAATGAAAAGATATTGGGTTACAAATTAAATGGAAAAAACAAAGTAATAGCAATGAATTACTATCCAGCTTTTTCATTAGTTCAACTATACCCTTATCTCTGAGGTCACTACAAATTTAATTACCTGGGAGGATGCCTTGGAAGATCGGCAGAAGAAACAGTGTAAGTATTTTTCAATCAGGTAGAAGGGAAATTTAGAGGGATGTTAACAATTGTAGACTATGATTAGCAATATAGCCGAGAAAATTCAGATAGTGACTCAAGTAATGTATTTAGCCTAGGCAGATTTTGGGGAAACTTAGAAAGCTAATGAAATACAAATGGAAAGAGGATTGACCTTGAGTACAATGGTAAAATATGATTTTACTAGAATAAGGGGGCTAGCATTAACTCACATATATTAACACTACCAGGCAATACAAGTAAAATCCCTCAATATACAACTGAGCAGAAAAAGAAATTGTTGGGCAGTCAGGCAAAATTCCACATTTAATGGAATTAATGTTTTGGAAATGTAAGCAAACAAAAAGATATAAAAGAGTGCACCAAAAATTAATAAGAGAGTGAGAGTCCTATAAATGTTTAGAATAAAGGAATACAGGATATGGGAATCTGAATTATGGCTAGTAGGGATAAGCAAGAATCCCTATGAAATAAAGTGGTGGAGTGAAGATGATGAAAAAAATATTTTTAAGAAAAGCTTAAAATTGAGAGAATAGACTAGACTTGGAGAGATATCGAAGGAATTATATCAAATAACTAGAAGGGAAATAGAATATAGGGCCATGCACAATATTATATATATATATATATATATATATATATATATATATATATATATATATATATATATATATATATATATATATATATATATATATATAAATTCACTTTGAAACATTGAATGTTTAGAACATCTACATTCTGATTATCGAGACCAGAACATCGATGTTCAGAACATCGAAGTTACAAAATGAATCACACAAACACCAAATAAATTACAAAAACTTTGCCCCCCTGCACAACCCACACCCCCCTACTTTAATATTCCAACTCCAAGATCACACTACAGTGGGGTAAGGGAAATCTCCTGTTTACCGCTATATGCGGTAGTGCTAAATGGGAGATTTCCCATACCCTACCTGCAATGCCAACACTCAGATGGCACACACTGACACATACACACACACACACACACACACACACACACACACACACACACACACACACACACACACACACAACATGCAGGGTACCTTGCTGCCCTGCATACACACCCACAATTCTTCATTTTCACTTACCTGGCACTTCCACTTTAAACCTTCGATGTTCTGAACATCGACGTTCTGGTTTCGATGATCAGTACATCAATGTTCTGAACATTCGATGATTTAAAGTGGAACTATATATATATATATATATATATATATATATATATATATATATATATATGACAAACATCAGAGATAAATAGAAAAAAGGGCAATGGAAAAAATGAACTAATCAATATACTGATGGACGCTAGAGCAGAAGAAGCATCAATTAAAGGTTTAGTGAGCAAAATTTATAAAGCTGTAATACATGACTGATGGATTAAAGAAAGATGATGAATTTGGGTATTGCAGTTATTTTCAGACAGCATTATCACAGAAAAAAAATGTGAAAGTAGATAATGTAGACTAACAAAAATAAATAAATCAAAGAAATTCTGACCATTCACATGGAATTGTCTCCACAAATATTTCTGTCCCCCCCAAGAGAATTCATAAAATGTTTATAGGAGAAATATAAACTTGTTGAAGATGTAAGAGGAATGATAATGGAGATTGAACACACATTTTTTTTGGGGGGGGGGGTTGTAGTAAACTAGAGAATTTTAAAATAACTCTAAACACAACTCTGGGAATAATACAGGAACCAAATAGAAATTGATGCATTATACTTCTGCCTGCTTTGGATAGTAGAGGAAGAAGAGGTAAACACATCAAAGCAATAGCCATTCAAATACTATTGCTGGACAAAATATGGATAACTAGATGTTGGCAGACAACACAAGAATCCATAATGGCAGAAGTATAATGTAGGTAATGCAACAAAAAGAGAGGAACATACTTTAATTCCATAAAAGAAAATGGGATGATAGTTACACATACGCTACAGATCGGGGAGCAACTGTATGAAACAAGGTAAATAGCATGAAAGGAAGATAGAAAAGACTGGAGTGTGAAAGAAAGGGAAAGGAAATGGGAATGTGCACAAGTTTTAAGTATACAAAGGAAATGTTTGTAACTCTGGTATGGGGCCGAGTCTCTCTTATAAAAAGAGGGACCTTTAAAGACCTTTGTTAAATAAATAATGCTGAAGTGGTTGATGCTGATAGAAATGCATCTGCTTGTATTCCCTTCAATAACACACATCAATTATTTTCACTGAACTGCTTGGTACTTCTGCTTTAAGTGCTAATGTTAGTGATTCCCATACAGATTCATCAAAGGTCATTGTTCAGTCATTTGTTAATTAATTGCCTGTGCCTACAGACAATTCACCTGTCTGTAGGCATTATATCAAAGGAACCACCGCAATTTAATTCAAACATATAAACAGTCAGGAAATCCTTCTATGTGGCACACCTCATCAGTAAGGGCTTTTCATCCAGAAAAAAGGAGGTCATTGTCCCACTGTACTCATCCCTCATTAGACCCATTATAGAATACAATGCCCTGTTTGCTATGTACCTCTCAAGTCATCTGCAACAACTGGAAAGGCTGCAGAAATACCTCACTAAAAGAATCACAGGCCTAAAGCAGATGCCCTATGCTGACTGCCTTAAAAACTCCAGCTATACTGTCGCATATCATCTACTCAGAGGTGATCTCTGCTTAACATGCAAGGTCATGTCAAACCCAGAGCTGTTGGACATGCTACACTTAAAGAAATCCTAATCCCTCAGAGCCACACGCCCAAGAAATCTAAACCTTGTCATCACAATAAACAAAACATGCTTGAGGGATAGGTTCCTGACCCAAAGACTCCCCAGACTCTGGAATAGACTGCCCATACATGTCAAGCAGGGCACCTCTTTGGCCCTTTTCAAAAGGAACCTTGACGATTGGATGGGAGAAAGGAAATTCACCCCAGGGATCACATCAGTCACCCTGCTAGACAGGGGTCCAGGGAAGTAAATAGTGTGGGAAGAAATAGCCAGGGAATTGTTATGGCTAGGCTTGTATAGGCCCTAGGGCCGATAGCCTAGTACCAACTTATGAACATATGATCAGTTCACTTCCACTGCTTTCCCTTTGGAGCTAGAGATTCTAACAGCAATTAACTTGTAGCAGTATAAATCCCAAATACAGTACAGTCAAATGAACAAAAAAAAAAAAAAAAAGAAACTACTTTATCACCATTGTCATTGACAGCAGTCACTGATAAAAGTGACACTGACCTCACATTTAAAGTACCTGTGCAAATTTTGCAGAACTATTTTACAGTGCAATATGCACTTGAAGTCAAAAAATGTATTTTCCTTATATTACTAACAAAAAATATTTTACTTATGATAGCATCTTCAGTTCATTTAACATCCTTCTAAACATTAATATCAAAGTGGGAATGTAAATACAACCTTCAGTTTAATACAGTTCACAGTACTACCTAACTAGAGTGAAGCTTGACAGGGTCTTCTTTCCCTGCTGATTCTGCCAAGTCCATTCCCTTAGCAGTGGTTTCGCTACATAGTAGGCAGAGACAGTGGGAATCGCATTCATCCATTCATGCGCTTCACTAATTAGATGATGAGGCATTTAGCCCCTACCCCAGGCCTCCACTGAAAATGGGCTCTGTTCAGCCCAGTAGACTGTCCCGGTAAACAAATGTCATAAATAAGAGAGTCATAGTTACTCCTACTGTTTACCCATGCTTCATTGAATTTCTTCACTTTGACATTCAGAGCACTGGGCAGAAGTCACATTGCATCAACACCCATATCTGGCCTTTGCGATGCTTTGTTTTAAATAGTCAGATTCCCCTGGTATGCACCAGCTCAAAGTCAACTGCTAGCTGCTGGACGATGTAGGACACCAGTTGGGTCCGGCACCCGCTACAGCTGGGGAAATCCACAGGAAGGGCCCACCATGCATCCAGAGTCTCTGCTGCCATCCTCTGGCCCCCCAGGAAGGGGTAAGCATGGTGAGGGGGTGATACCTCATCCAGTTGCGGCACCCGCCCAGCTCCACTTTACGATCAAGCTCGACCGACCCAGCCCTTAGAGCCAATCCTTATCCGGAAGTTACAGATCTAGCTTCCCGACTTCCCTTACCTAAATTGCTCTAATATGCCAGAGGCTGTTCACTTTGGAGACCTGCTGCAGATATGGGTATGGCCCGGACTTGATACCTCATTCCTTGATTTTCAAGGGCCAGTGAGAGCTCACCTGATGCAGACAGAACAACGATGCTTTCCAGGGCGTGGGCCCCTCTCTTGGGGCAAACCCATTCCAGGGTGCCCTGCCCATTACAAAGAAAAGAAAACTCTCCCAAAGGCCCCTGCCAGCTTCTCTGGGATCATTTGTGTCACCACACTGGATGCTATGAGATGCCCATCTCCACCACTCCGAATTCAGGGATCTGAATCAAACTCCCTTTCGATCAGCTGAGGGCAGAGGCCATCACCCATCCCTTCAGAATAGCACTACCCTATCTCTCAGGACAGACTGACCCATGTTCAACTGCTGCTCACATGGAACCCTTCTCCACTTTGGCCTTCAAAGCTCTCATTTGAATATTTGCTACTACCACCAAGATCTGCACCAGCAGCGGCTCCACCCAAGCCCTCATCCTAGGCTTCAGCGGAAAAACTGCATCTAAGGGAAATGGTGCTTTGCAATTCATCCATTTATTTCTTACTTTTACATTATTGTTGGCTTTCTTCACCTCCACCTCCCAACACCTGTCTCTGGTTCAAGTCCAAAGTACTCCTGTTTTTCTTTTTTTTTTGCACTCCATCATTTTCCTTTTGAACACTGGAAAAGGATTACTGGCAAGTTATATCTCTGGGCTGTGCCATCGTTAAAAGGAATGAGAATCGGAATCTCCTTCAACTTGCTAGCTCAGTATTTGCTCGGATAAAAATGTTTATGTCCTCCTTCACTTGTTTTGCAACCAAAAATGTCTTTGCTACTTCATAAAAAAATTGAAGGCAACTGGATATAGCAACTTCATTGCCTTAATCTCTTGATGAGTATGCCATCTTCTTGGAATCCTTTCTAGTGCCTATAACATCCAATTAGTGTGGACAGCTGCTTTAAAGAAGACAATATTGTGCCTTCCCTTAACACTCTGAAGAACTACAATGGATCATAGACAGGTCACAGCAACTTGCACAGGGTATCTTGACAGGATCTATCTTCAACAAGAAATACTGTTTCAAGGTCTGCACTTGCATTTGCAGCAGTTATTGTTGAAGTTTACTTAAATAATTTTTTTCTTGGAGTTGTTATATTTTCAGTGATATGGCTTTGATAAATTTGTATAAGAGGAGATGGCATTCTGTAAGTTGACATGAATACAGTTTTTGTCAGCAATTAACAGATATGTTTACCTGAATGTTGTGCTACTTAATAAATCATGTCTTTCAGATCAAAATACTTCTAACATATCAAAAGAATGCTACCCGAATGTAAAATTTGCAGTCAGTCAGTCTTTTTCCTGGACTGATAACTTCCTCCTTTTCTTTCTACAAACAGCAGCTGACTCATTGTTGTTAAAGCAGCATGTCTCTTTCTGCTGTCAGAGAGCCACAACAGCTTCCATATGATGCCAGTTCAGGAAAGGTCAAGACCTGGTGTATACTATATAAGGGATTTAGACATATGGTACATAATGCATACATTTAATTCACAGGAAAAAGCATGGATAATTCTTGCCACCCAACTCACACAGAAAGGTGACCATATAAGAGCTCATAGTCTGGCAACTCTAGTTTGACGATACAACTCAAAAGTCATTTACTGATCTTTGACCAAAGGTGCTCTATTTCTAAGTATACTTAAGTGCCACATTATATTCAGACATGTTATGTGTAATGGACTAGTCATGTGTGCACAGAAATACAATACCAGTTCTCTACTTTTATTAGGTCAGGCAATCGGTATCTCCAAGTCCCATCCCTAAGGACTCCCTCCTTTCCTACATCAGAAATGAAGTCTCCCAGGTAAATTACAGATTCATTAGATGATATTCTTTCAATCACTACTCATATTTCCAGGAAAGCTAAATACTCTGAGTAATTGAGGATCATATACTCAAACAGCAGACAAGAGTTTTCATTTCAGCAACCTACATTCACATTAAGACAACACAGTCACCTATTGATGCAGACTTCAAAGTTCAACATTTAGTGTTCATAAATACAAACTATGAGCCACCTAAGAGACCTTACAGGAGTTTGCCAAGAATAAAAAAAGTAATTGCATATACCCCTTACAAGCCATTCATTTTCTACACCTTTAAATATTTCAAGATGCGTAACTGTTCTAATGTCTAATGTTGAACTACTCCACACTTTACCAGTTCATCCTTGCAGTGATTTTCTCCTTATAGAACTGTTGTAGAAAGGATTAGTTACAAATGAGCAAGTGTTTATGGTTCCCAATTAATATGACAAACTCATTTCCTGATATTGCTGCCAAGGTGTCATCATTCACACATTTATAGATTAACATTTAATCACCTTTCAGTAACCTGTATATGACTGAGTTTGTTTACTAGGAAAATCCGACTTGGAATGAAGCTAATTTTCAGCAGAGGCCAAGGGAGAAATGCTCCAGAAGCATGTCTTTGGAATACAAAAGCAACTTTCACAACCTATTCTGTTAATGCAAATGCTTAACCCTAGTGATTTGTTTCATGAAATATTTTTGGATCCTTTCCCGCCTATATACTGTGAACAGTTACATACACAAGTGGCCACACAGTATTCAGTTACAGGTGTCAGTACAGCCTTATAAATAAGAATTACATTTTTGTGGATATGCTTGGTAAGATGTCCTGTATAATTAAGTAGTACTTCCTATTACTTTTACATTATCTCCATATATATGTCCACTATCTAAAATAAATCCCAGATCCTTAATGCTTTCCTATCCTCCAGCTAAAGCATAATTAATGGCATATAGGTAATAAGGCACAATACTTTTGTTTCTCTGACATTAAGATTCAATTGTTTTCTTAAAGATCACAAGTATAAAGCATCCAATAATCATTGCAAGACAGCTTGATCATTTGTCTACTCACAATTTTATTTTAGTGTCATCAGAAAACTTACTAATCCATTTGCTATTATCCACTGGGAATCTGATTTAAAAAAGTTAAACAGAATCACTCCAAGAATGAATCCTCGTGTGACTTGTGTATCCCCAGATGTAACATCCTCTATTTTAATTTTGAAAGTTCTATTAATGAGTGAATTTAATACTCATTTAATAATATAACCATTGATTTTATTTTTATACATTACTTCAATGATCTCATTATAAGGAACCAAGTCAAATCCTCTTGAGAGATCAAGATAAACTTAATTTGCTGATAGCCACACAAATACAGCTTTCCATATATTTTGGTAAAAAAAGTGTATTAATTTGGCACACAAGATCTTCCTTCATACAATCTAGGCCGCTAACTGTCCATATCAAGTTTTAATTTCTCAACCTTTAAAACACTCACTCAAAACTTTTACAATAATGCACATCATTGTAATGGAACAATAGTTGTCAACCACCTTAATTGCACCCCCTTAGATATAAATACTACCAGCAGATTTCTATATTTGAGGAATAAATCTTGATGTGGGTTCTTTAAAAATTCAGTATAAGCATTGTCACTTCAATTATACATCACCCTGTCATGGGCTTGAGAGTATCCACATACATACCTGAGGTATCTCCCAGGAATCTGTTCCAGAGAATGATAGAGTGCACCTTTAAGAACTCTGGATTCAAAACCAGTACTGCATACAAAGTTCAGAATGACTTATCCATTGAGTGAGACATTAAACCGACTTCCAATCTGCTTGAGATGGTGGTAGCTTATTTGGATATAAAAGATACTACAGTATCTATCAAAAAGAGTAGGGGTCCTTTATTTTATGCAACATAAAAAACACCTTATTTGCATATTTACAAAATAAACATATTTACTGGCATATATACACACATTTCTATTTTTTTACTAATTGTAAGTTTTTTTATAGCATCTTCATTGTTATTCTTCCATAATTGACCCACACTCATTTTCCCACAACCATAATCTAATTTTTTGCAAAAATCTGTCAAAATCCATTTTCCAAACATTTCATTCATTCATTACAAATAATCCATATTATATAAAATAGTCTCCCTTTGATATAGATATTGTTTTTATATCCATACATAATCATATGAATATCTATATTATTTATATTAATATCCTCAAAAAGTGTTCTTCACAAAACTTTTTCCAGAGTTTCAGCACTGTTTTACATTTAAAATAAAATGTTCTTTTTTTCCCTTCCTACAAAATAAAAACACACTTTCAACTTTCTTTTTGTGTGGCATAATCCCCTTTACTAGTAACGTATGTATTACCAGCCTGCATAGGAAATCTTGGCATACTATTATCATTGTACACCACTTTTTCCTGACTTTAATCAATTCTTCTGGTAAAGTTCTGACAGATTTACATAATATTGTTTCATCACATTATTATACCACCACATCATTCTATCTTTTTCTGTATCACCTCATTCTTATTCTCATCATCTCAGATGTTTCATACTTATACTTAACTCTTCATAAACAAATCCTTCCTTCAATCATTAAATTCAGTACATTTACAAAATACTCTTTGCCAATCCTCTAAATTCTTGTACATTCCATACCCTGCTCGATCTGGGCCCAATACTGAATTAGCATTTACTTTTCTAATTATTTCATCCAACTCACTAATAGTAATTTCTTTTTCAAAATTTAAACTTTTTACTTTCCCTTCTGTCACATTTTCCTACTTTTTATTCTTATGTATATTTTCCAAATGCTGCACTGCAATACTTATAATTTGTTCATTTTTTTACATCTCCTTTCACATTTTTCATTTCCCTCAATAAACTAATATCTTATGATGAAGTCCTTCATAGTTATATGATCCTTCCACAAACGCAATATTTCCCACTCTCAAATGTCATCCCATAATCTCTCATTTATTCTTTTTAATCCCTTTTCTGATTTAAACTACTTCCATTCTTCCCTCACCTCTATTCATATTGCTGAATGGGCTGAAAAACCTGTCACAACTGTATCACCATCTGCTACCCTACACCTTCCAAAAGTTTCTTGATATACACCTTCCAAAAGTACAAAATAATCAGTTTTAGATTTAAGTGCCCCACTTCTGTAACTCCATTCACTTTTGTTCCAAGCATTTAATTTACCACATTTTATCACTTTCTGTATTTTTTAAAATGTTTCCCTTTCTTTTTACATTTTCATCTTAAATTACAGTTAAAAAGTCATTTGCAATTATAATTTTTCATGTTAACCACTACATAGTCCAATATTTCACTAAACAGATTATATTTTTCTTTGCTGGGTGTATATTTATATAATGCTTTAATTCTATAAACATGTCCTCTCATCCACAATTTTATTTTATGTTATTTTATTTTACATTTGTTGACCGGGCTAGTCTAACTGGATATATGTCCATTTTCAGTAGAGGCCTGGGGAGAAAAGCTCCAAACACCACAGTTATAACAAGGTTAAAGATTACATTAAATAGCTAACAAAATAGTAAGTAACTAGGTAGTAGATTGCAATAAAATATTAAATAGCAGTTATATCTAATACATTGTATTGATCATAAAATGTCAAAAAACAGAAAATAGGACATGAATCTTCAGAGGAGTAAAATGCTTAAATGTTACAGTAGTTTTACTGTTCTCTTTTCATTTCTGCTAAACAATATTGTCTAGATTTGAGTAGAAACTGGGAAGTGGTAGAAACAGAGGTGAAATTCTAGTCAGGGTTATTACAAGGGCATAGCCAGTATGTTCTAAGGAATAGTTTGAGTTTTTGTTTGAAGAGGGGTAGGGAACGAAGTAATGTAAGTTCACTAGGTAGAAGGTCCCAGTTTTTGCCAGCTGTGTTTGAAAAGAGAGAGTCACCTGCCATGTTGTTGGACTTGTTTATGCTAACTAATAGTTTATTAGAGGAGCGTAAGGTATTAAGATTTTTATAGAGGATTATAAGGTTGGAGAGTATTGGAGTTTTTTTAGGGTCATTGAGGACTTTATGGGCTATGGTAAGTTGGTTAAACTGAAGCTGATTCTGTAGTTCAAGCCAACCAAGTTGTTTTAGATTGTGACAGTGATGGGTTCTGAAGGGGTTACCAGTGACAAATTGGGCAATATTATTATAGGAGCTAGCTAGTTTGAGAATGTTGCTTTTAGTTAGGTTAGTGTAAATTGGTGAGGCATAGAGCAGTATAGAGATTAGAAGTTATTGGGCAATAGTGGTTCTAGTTGTAGAGGTAAGGAAGGGTCTAATCCTATATAGGGAGCCCATTCTTCTGTAAACTTTTTTATAGTGTTGTTAATGTGAAGGTCAAAGTTAAGGTTGTTATCTGTTGTAATTCCAAGGAGTTTAGTGTTGGAGTCAGGAGAAATGAGGATTCCATTATTAGAGATGACTGAGAAGTCTAATGGTGTGGACTTATGGGTAGGAGTAAAGAGTAGGAGTTTTGTTTTTTTGGGATTCAAGAGGAGACAATGCTTTAAAAAACATATTTCTACTGTGTTAAATACCTTCTGAGTTATAGATTGTAGTTCAGAAGGAGATTTGGCTGTGCAAATAAGTGTGGAATCATCTGCATATTGTATGCAGGTAGCTTGTGGAATAGCTAAATGTAGATCATTTATGAATATAGAGAAAAATAGAGGGCCTAGAACTGATCCCTGGGAGACACCCAAGGTGACAGGCAGGAGGGATGATAGATTATTCTCCCAGAGCACTGCTTGCTGCCTTTTACTGAGGTAGGAAGTGAACCATTGTATTGCTAGTGAGTCAAAGGAAAGAGATTTTAGTATTTTTATAAGCAAAGGGTGGTTGACCATGTCAAAAGCTTTTGAAAGATCAATAAAAAGAGCTGAGGAGAGAATGTTATTATTCTGTTGATAGAATCATGAAGGAAAGAAGGGCAGTAGTGGTGCTATGGAATGGCCTAAAACCATGCTGAGTATTGGCTAGTAAGTTATGTTGAATTAAGTGGTTCAGTAGCTGGTGATGAATGCATCTTTCCATGATTTTAGCTAAAGGAGATAGTAAAGCTATAGGTCGGTAGTTTGAGTATTCATTCGAGTTACCCCCCTTTATGTAGAGGTATAACATGAGAAATTTTCCATATGTCTGGGATAGTTCCTTCCTTAATGGTTCTATTTATAAGAATTGATATGGGATAGGCTACAGATGTAGCTGCTTTTTGCAAATATTCAGCTGGGATCTGGTCAGCAGAAGGAGTACAAGGTTTCAGTTTTTGGATGAGTTTGAAGATAAAGGTAGTCAAGATGGGTTGTAATTTGAAATTGGGAATAGGGCTATTATTGGGGATAAAAATGCTAGCGTTATCAAGGGATAGTTGGCTGGCTAGGGATTGTATGGTCTCAGTAAAGAATGTGTTAAAGGTGTTAGCAATTTCAATTGGGGTCTTGAGATTAGTGTATGTTGGGCTTGGTGTATTGGAGTGACCAGGGTTAAGGAGTCTATTGATACTTGCCCAGAATTTCTGTGGATTATTTTGCTGTGTTTGCTGCATTTTATAGTAGAATTTTTTTTATCTGAGAGTATTGCTTTTTTGTCAAATTTCTCAGTTGTTTAAATACTTGTTGATCTGCTATAAGTTTACTACATTGCCACCTATTCCAGGTTTTGTTTCTGAGTAGGATTTCTTGCCTGGTTTCTTTAGTAAGCCAAGCAGCTGGTTTTGATCTAATTCTAATGGTACGCTTAGGTGCATGGTGGTCTAGGATAGTTAAAAATTTAGAGTTGTAGTATTTGACAGCCTCTTCAAGTGGTAGGGCTTTTAGGGGAGAGCAATTACAAGCAGTAATTTCATTTTGGAATAGCTGTATGTTAAAATTCTTGTTGCTCCGAACTGAGCGAAATATTGTGGGTTGGGCAATAGCAATCTTTTCCCTGATTTTGTAGGTCAGGGAGTGGTCACTTACATCATCGGGTAAGGTCCCTACCTTACAAATTTGTTGAAACTTATTTATAAGAATCCAGTCTAAGGTAGTCTCTTTTTTATTTAGTTTGTTAATTCTAGTGGGAGAGGTAATGGTTTGAGCGAAACCATGAAGGTTAATATGGGAAGTGGGATGGTCAGTATTGATACTTTTTCAATCAATATTAAAGTCACCTAGGATTATGGTTTCTTGAGGGAAGGATGATGTGACCCAGCAAAGTATATTCTCTAGTGTAGTGATGTTGTTCCCAGGAGGTAAATAGATACAGATAATATTTATGGATTTGTTAGAACTGATCTGTATTTTACAGATGAGTATTTCAGCATTATTTTCCAAAGGAGGGTTGTAGGGTGAAGAGGTGACTACAATTAACCTTCCCATACTTACCAACATTACAAGTAGTATTTTCAGTGTTTTCTTGCTTTTTACACAACACAGCCATAGCAGAACAATTTTCACTATGTTTTATATTATGTTTCAGTCTCACAATTTTTCTGCTTGCAGTTTTTCTTCACTCATCAGGAGTCTTACATCCACATCATATTTAGCCGTACCCTTCTTACAGTCTTAGTAATACTGTTCATATTTACTGCAAGTACTGTAAAGCTGTTTCTTTTCCTTTTTAGTTTTGGGTAAATATTTTAAAATTATTTAATTTTCTTATTTTTATTCTTTTTTCAGTTTAATATCTTACTTGGGTATTTGTACAAATAATACTTAATCCATAGAATTAAAATTTTCACTGGCTAAAACTATTATTATCCTCAATTTCTTCTTGTGACCTACCTTCCTCTTTGCAATCTTTCTTTCTCCTCATTTTCCCTATAATATTTTTCTTCTTTACCTAGTTCACCCTGTCCCCCAGCCCCTTGTTGTCCATCGTGTGTTTTCTACCCTTTCCCTTCTGCTTCATTATTTACTGTTTGCTCTTGACAAATTCATCTAAATGTCTCTTTTTTTTACACAACCTACATTCAGGCACATACCTTCTTGCTGTATGTCCTTTCTCCCCATATTGAATACATTGTACCTTGTCATTAATTAAATGAGAAAAGTTCCCACAAAAAAGATATGATTTAGGCTGACCAGCATATCTTAAAGTCCCTTTATGACAAGTCCCAAAAATAACACTTGGCAAGTGTTTCACCATGTTTTTTTGTTTCCGTTTCAAAACGGCTTCCATCTTCCACCTTCAGTTCCAGAAGTTTCTCTCATCTCTAGCTTTCACAATATTATCAACAGTTTCACACTGACCTTGCATACATGTTTTAATGTTTTGTTCCAGTTCATCAGTTCTAAACTGCAAAGTAACATTTGTTTAACATTTAAGTTACTACCAGAAAACAAGTTTACTCCATGGATAAATGTCCTTTTTGTTACACAGTTCCAGAAATGTCATCATCAGTTTCAAATATTAAGTCACAAAAAGTTTCTGTCCCAATATATATAAAAGGCCGAATGTCTTGAGCATTCATAGATTGTCACATATATATTTATTAGTGTCATTTTGTTCATATTCTCATAGCTATTTTTTAAACAGTTTTGCTTACAGTGTGTTGTTGCTTTCCTTTTTGCCTGCTGTCACTGCTACGTGAGTTTTAGTTACTACATCATATGCTGCAGACAAAACAGTCACCTTCTCAGTTGGTTTCTGCTTTCCTCTTGTTTTCAGTCACTAATGAATACATTTTAACTGATGCATTCTGTGTTTCCACATCACCCGGTTCCTTTTCCATATCACCATCTTCAGCACTTCTGAAAAATGTATCAGCCATCTCACCCCATGAAACAGCAGAACTGCCACCTGGATCATCCTGCTCCATTATTTTTAATGGGACATCATCTGTAAGCACTCCTGATGCCTGTTCTGTTATCTGCATCACTTCAATAAACTTGCTTACTTACTTCCCAATGAAGAGAGCTAAGCAGTGCTTACTTGTAACATCCTCAACACAAGAATCTTTATTTACATTCTGAAGCTCCATATTGAACAATTCTTTTTCTGCAAGTTCTCACTGTCGACCTCCAAACTCCCCACATCTTTTCTCTCCTCCTCCCTGTTGCTGCTTCCCTTAGGCCTCTTCCTTGCTGCTGTACGAGCCCTCTAACACCATCTAGCAACTTCAAATAATAGGGGAAGTTCACCAATGCCCAGGCCAAATTTCTACTAATAGTAGTATAAATACCAACTCAGGTTTCTCCTGAAAAGAGGCCACTACCCTAATAGGACTGGCCCTGTGAAGAAAGGATAAATAAATATCAATAGCAATAAAATAAATAAGAAATATACAAGGTTGGTACTCCTCAACCTTCAACACAATCTTTGATTCCTTTCCTTGCAGTGGAATGACATTCTTTGCCTGAAATGACAGTTCTGTAAGCTTCAGTCTACTCCATTTCAAATGATCCCATTCCTTCTTACATCTAGCAGTTGGTTAAGAGTGTTAAGGCTGGGAGCTGCAGTTCTCATGGCACAGCATTCAATTTTCTCAGCCCCTCATTTGCCTACTGTGTGACGTTGATAAAATCACATTACCAGACATTCATCCTAGGTTGCCCCTGAAAAGGGACTGTATATCTAGTTGGCTGTCCTGGTTAACAGACGAGTATCATCATCATTATCATTATTATTATTATTATTATTACACCTGGTCTTCACATTTTATCTTGTAGGAGTGACCACAACATGGTGTCAGAGTTGATCCTTGGCAGCATATGTGGGCTAGAAGCCACCACGTTCTCATAACAACCAGCCCTGGTCTGGCTCCAGGGTATGTATTACTATCATATTGCTGAGTAGTGTTCTCTTATTCTTTATAGGAAACATGCCCATTTCTCATCTTTATTTCCTAATCACTCTATAGACCAGTTTGCCACAAGTGCCTCTTTCAGGAGCATGTAGCTCCAAACAGCACAGTTCTAAGGATTGCATGGATTCAGAAGCACTTCCACCATAGGACAGTCATGATCCCAGGATTATGTTGCTTTTTTAAGGTGAGAAGGTAACACCTATGCCCATGTTTACCAGTTTAAGTCCTTATGATCTTTATCATGAGTGAGGATAGGGGAAGCTTGACCAGCAGCTGGGGGCTGCTATGTCAGTACTAAAGGCATTCTACTGGAATGTTGTGGTGAAGTGAGAGTCAAGTCACAATACTAATGTCTCAATTTACTACTCAGTGCTTGAAATTTACTGCTCAGTGCTTGAGTCATTGGATGAGATCACAATTTCAGCATGTAGATGCAGTGCTTTGCCCACTGCAAGTGAGGAAGGTTATGGGTTCGAGTCCCCTCAAGGATAGATGCTTTTAGTCTGCCAGTTATCTTAGAATATTAAAGTTCTGATTTGTGAATGAGCTGCTGCTTCTTCATCCAAGGGCATAGAGTGTTAGTCTTTCCACCATCACTTGAATACTGGGTGACTTTGATCAAGTCACTTAACCAGACAGTGTTATATGGCAATTAGGAATCTGGCCTAGGGTCCTGATTGCCTTTCTAGACAGCATGCCGAGTAACTACCTGTGGACCCATGAAGTAGTTTGGAAGCTTAGAGAAGGTGCCCTTTAGTGCATCTTGTGGAAGGAACACCAGGCACAACTCCTTACAGATACACACTATCTAAAATGTAAACACAGTTCTAGCCTAAGTTACTATGCCTCATGAATAGCAGATATGAAAAAGCACAAAAAATATAGAATACATATATTAAATATACAAGTTCTGCTATGAAATATTGGCAAAAGATATCTCCAATCATAATAGCACAAACTCTAACATTCAGTGTTATGCAGCTATTCAAAATAAGTTTTTTTTTTACAGGGGTAATCCCATATGGGGAACAAGCCAAGTTTATCTCCAGATCTCACAGATACCAAAGCTATGGTCATATAGCATTAGGGAAGAGAGAAACTTCCCAAAGTAGCACACCAGTCTTGGCTGTAACATGAATGGGTAAAATAATTTTCAAGCTATTGCACTCTAAGAAAGCATAGTGTTAAGACATATACTTCCCCTAGTACCCTGGTTTATTGCATGTTTAGCCTTGTATTTAGAACAGGAGTATTTTATTAAGATGACAAAAACTACTCATCCTAGTAAGTTAAACTGTTGAAGACTTATTCAACCGAGTATCCATCCCAGACAATCTTTTGTCTCCCCCCAGTGTAATGCAACAGATAGGAAGCTCCCCAACTCCTCCCTTTTTCAATGTCCTCTACAAAATATTTCATGGTTACTCTATTTTGCACTATGAGATGAATTTTGCTTATTTTGATTTATTTTATTTTTTTTATTATGAATTTACATTTAAATTTACATCTAATTCTTTGGTTGGTGCATAGACGTACATAAATTTGTTAAAAGGTTTCTTTACATTCAGCTTCTTCTGTCTTTCCACCTTCTAGATACTCATTTTTTTTTGCTCTCCCTTCCCTCACATTTTGGTACAGACATACACATCTTGCCAAATCCAATTGCACCCTATCTTCTAACTTTCCCTGTAACTTCTCCATATGTCAGTAGTTATCCTTACTTCTCTGTAAAATTTTTCTTAATCCCTAATTGTCAGAGTATCACCATCAGCCTGTAAACTCTCCCTGCTTTGCTCTTCTTTCAGGTTTCCATTAATTTCCTAACTCCCTCGGTGTCAGAGAAAATCAATGGGAATAAAATATTTTATCAGCTATGCATTCTATCATTTCTAATTTCCTAGATGTTATAAAATTATCATTAACCAATCAGTTGATATGATCAGAAAAAACTCACGGCAGGTCATTAAATGAATCTACAATCATTGTGTGCTGTATTAAACATTCACCCTTCAGTCTGTTTCTCACATCTCATATGCTTAGTTTTTGATGTATTCATTAACATATTATTCTCTTTTTCACATTGCAGGTGTTCCATTTACTTAAGCTCTGTTGCAGACATGCCCTGTCTATAACAGACACAATCAGTTTACCCATTTTCAAGTCATGTGCATACAGACTATAGAACATATACAACCTAAACAAGTAGGGCAGAGCCCCAAATTTCACCTGTCCAATTGCTGTATGACACCTCCCATATCCTTTTTTGTAAGCCATGTAGATATCCATCTTATCAAGATTGCATTAATACCTAGTTTTTCTAATTTATTGGCCAGTGATTCGCATATGACCTAACAAAGGCTGAAGACAAGTCTATATAGATTACATCACAGCACACCTTTTAATTTATAGCTGTTATATTATTAAAGAACATCTTCTTACAGGTAGTTATATATCTGTTTTCAACAATGCATGCTGACTGTTCTACTTCTGAATCTCAAAGTACTGAAATATCAAATTTCAATAACTCAGGACGAGACTACTGAAAGTGCAGTTGTTCAAAACTGCATAATGATGAATCTGAGGTTGCCGAATCTGTAGTTGTGGTGCAGTCTGTTCTGCATAGTATGCTATCCCTTTAAGGTTTAGTAGTTTCTGGGTTGTAAACATGGTGGTCGATGTGTGGTTATGTCCGGATATTCAGGTAGGTTTATAGTGTGTAATGGTTTTGGGTAGAGATGTGTTTGGTTTTAATTTTTTGGGAGGTTTTAGGAGTAAGTTGGGATAGGAAGGTGAGTTTGTGTGTGTCTAAGTGTTGAAAGTGGTGATTTGTAGTGTGCATTTCTCGTGGGCAAGTATGACAGTGTACTGTGGGATTGTAGGGTGTATAACAGTAGGTCTGTTGTTTTTTTCATGGTAGTGTGACCTTGGAGTTGGTATATATAAATAGTGGGGGGGGGGGTTCAGGGGGCTCGCCCACCTGCTTAAACATATAGTAGTGTTAAGTGTATTAACTTTGTTTTATGTCAGGGAGGGTTGGATATTTACTTCTAGTGCTTTAGTTCCTATATTTTGAAAGCTGGTGCTTTGATTGTTTGTTTTTATGGAAGTTTATAAATGAGATACTGAAATTTTGTATTTCAGTATTTTGAGATTTGAAAGTAGAACCCTGCTGATATATGTCCTATCCTTTCCAATTCTCACAATAATTTATCCAAACTAACATTCCCCATTATTTTTCTACAACAGAAAAGTAAACTTATTGGTCTATATGACTGTAGCTTTTATCTAATCCCTTAAAAATGGATTTAACAAATGCATGCTTATACTCATGAGGAATCTCCACATATTTAAATGACCTGGTGAGTAACATACATAGTGGTGCTGTAAGTTCATGTTTTCAGGTCTTTATTATTAATTCAGTCTTTTCCCTGTGCTTTTACAGGGCCCAGTTTGCATAGCTCTTTTTCAATATAACAATTTAATTTTAGTACCTGAAGTTACTTTAATGTTACTAGTATAATTTAACACTCCCTTTGTGGAGCCAAACTGGTTTGCATAATATTTTGCAAATATAGTTATAAAATTTATCCTCAAACAGAACAGATCATAATGTACACAGAGATTATAGATTTGCATGTTTAACCACATCCTACATATACATTTTATATATATATATATATATATATATATATATATATATATATATATATATATACAGTTCCACTTCACAAGATCGAATGAATGGAAGCTTGAAATCCATAAGCTCGAGCCCAAAATCTCAAACTTCCATTCACTCGAAATTGTGAATGGGAAGTTTAGGGCTTAAAAAAAAAAAAAGAGTTCACTTACTTTTTTTTAAGGGGCAAGGTCCCCCCCTGCATCTTCACAGCTAAATCTAAATGCTCCGTGACCGCACTATAGCGGAGGACAGGGAAATATTGCAGTTTGCGCTTATGCATATAGCGCAAACCGGAAGATTTCCCTGTCCTCCACTGTAGTGCGATCTCGGAGTAGGAATATTTAAGTAGGGGGGTGTGGGGGGCACAGCCCCCCACATGGGGGTGCAGGCGAGTGAAGCCCCCCTGCAAAAACATTAGAAAGGTGTCTTTTTTTTTTTAGTTCCCCTTCCCATTTTCAAGTTTTTGTAAATTCGAGTTTCTGGCCTCGGGCTTATGAATTTCGAGTTTACAGAAATTCTGTCATGTATGTACACACACACACACACACACACACACACACACACACACACACACACACACACAGTGTTTAAAATTATTTGTTTTTTTCCAATTCGCTGAATCAGCTTTTGGGAAAGTGCACTTTTGATTTAGTGCATTTTCGCTAAAGTAGGTGTCTATGTTTCTTTTTGAAATTTCGATCAAGAAACATAGACATATATATATATATATATATATATATATATATATATATATATATATATATATAAAGAAATGGTTTCCTATGATGATCTTTATCTGATCTTGTGTCACAAGTGCTTAATTTGTTTATCCAGTTTATTTCAGTTTTTACTGTATTTGAACCTTGTTTTCATTTCTTGTATTTTTTTTCTCTTATCCTAATTATCTTGGAAATATATCCTCCTGACCTTGTGTACCTTGATCCTGATGTTAAACTTTTTCTTTTTCCATTCAAACAAGTTCCCTTTCAAAACAAAACTTTGTCACATTCTTTCTGCAGTCTTTCCACTGAATGCATCACTCCAATTAGTTTCTTGCTTCCAGTTAGTCTGTTATTAATCTTCTGTGCATTGGCTTAGATTTCAGTTTGGCAGAATTATCTAGCAGTAATTTAACATTTATAATTTCATGATCACTGCATATCAAAAGGGGATAAAACTTGACATGAAGTAACCATTATTTCCATGGGAAAACACACAATGTCCAAGTATGTTCCGCTCCCTGGCTGGTTGTTTACAATATGAAGCAATTATTTCTGAACAGGTCTTAAAAATAATTACCTTACTAATGTTGTAGAAGCAATATTATTCCAGTCTATTCCTGGTAAATTTAAGTCACCAGTTACTATTATTTTTTCCCTCCTGGGTTTCATGCAAGAAATATATGACATAAAATATGAACATTTGTTGGCAAATGGATCACACATACACCAACAAATTTTATAAATACATCAGTTCATTCAGGAATAAAACAAATCATATCAGTTCTGTTTTAGATGGGTCAATTATTAGTTTTCATAAAATGGATAACTAATAAATTTAATGATTATTTTACTGGTTCTGACATGAACATGAGTGATTGGTACTCTCAATGCATGGAAGAGAGGATTCATTGTGTAAGAAAATGTTCTCATACTACCAAAGAGATGTTAAGAGCTTTAAATAAAATTAAATATGATACATTGAGTGGACCAGATTATATTCCTGAAAATTTGTTGGTTAATATAAAAAAATGATGTAGTGAGTATCTTAACTATGATATTTAATTATATGACCTATAATGAATACTTAACAAGATCTTGGAAAGACTCATCAGTTATTCCAATTTTTTTATTCTGGAGATAAGATGGCAGTACAAAATTATTGTCCAGTATATCCAATACCAATATTACGCAAATGCTTTGAGAGAGGTATTAGTGAAATTATTCTTAAAGAAAATAATTTTGCATTGTTTTTGATATTTTTCAACAGTTTTTTCAAATGCTATTTTACTCTCATTAATTTATCATGCTTTTATGATTACATCTATAGAACTATGCAGATTGGAATTAGATCAGGAGTAATGTATTTGGATTTAACCAAAGCTTTCAACTTACTATCATTCCATACTATGAATTTGGAACTGAAACAATATAAGGTTATTCAATGTTTATGTATATGAATTAATTGTTGGCTTAGAAGCAAAATCCAAACAATAGTAATTCAAAGAAAAAAATCTGACCCTGCACCTCATGAGAACAGGTGTTCCCTAGGGATTTGTGCATGGGCCTTTATTCCATGTTATGATCATTGTTGGTTGGTTAAGTAAGGCAAATACTGTAAAAATGGCTTTTTGTTAATAATGAAGATGATTTCACTAATATTAATATGTCTTCACTATGCTTAGGTTAGGTGGGTTGGTACAATTGGTCTCATTTAGTGAGAAAAAATGTACTGTTATGTATTTTGGCTAACAAAAATTAAGAAGATCTGTTACATTGCTTACATCTGATTTATTGAAAGTTGGTGTATAGAAGGATCTTGTTATACTGATTAGTTCCTCCTTTTGTTTTGAAAATCATGTGGGAGCCATCTGTAATAAGACATTGAGACAAATGGGTTTGTATCTCAAAATCTTTATAACCAGAGAAATTATGATCGTAGCTAGTTTAAGGCAGATAGACCAATTTTGAAATGCAATATAGAGTTCTATACTATTAATAATCAATAGCTTAACTATAAAGAATCTTTGCAATGTAAATTTACAAAAGAATACCCGATATCAAGCAGTTATGCCTTATACAATAAGGATGGATGTGTTTCAGTGGGACTTCTTCCATTATAGATATATTAGAGGTTGACTTTTATTTGCCTATACGGTGTTTAATGAATCTTTTCTTTGGTCTTTATTGGGTTTGAAGTATATAATAATCCAAAGAGATATAAACATCATGGTTCTGTTTAGGATTATGTAATAAAAAGAATAGAACTTGTTATTTAACACAGACTGATACTATTATGAAATAAATTTCCTCAGTATATCAGAGGTGTGAATAGTCTAGTATAATTCAATAAGTATTTGGATAATTAGGCTGATTTTATGCTATTTAATCCAGCATTTAATGAGATATTATTCCTAGAAAGGCATAGGATTTGAATACTTTATCTAATATATGAATCCCATTAGGTCATCAGCGATTGACTTTGGTGGATAAGTAAGTAGTCATTCTGACCTACCTTAACAGTTGTCCCAGTCACCCTAAAACAGTGGACAGCCTGTATGTTGCACATGAACACAAGAAACAGCTTTTGCATGCTATTGTTTGCAATCACACCTCATAACAGTAACAAATCATATATACATGAAAATAAATCTTCTCCAACCAAGCAGTTGCACAATAAATAAGAAACCAACACTGGATGATTTCTGATGAGCTGAATTTTGAATGGCCACCCTTCCCTTCCTTTTTGATTTTTGTCCCTATAGCCACCAACCATTAACCATTCTCAGCTGGATTCAAAGCCATTTTTCAGAGTCATCATCTATTGGCCATCATTTAGGCAAACATGAAGGATGCTTGCATCATCAGTAGCATCCTAGGGATAAGGACATTTTATTATTTGCCTAACCCCTTCCCAAGGGCAGGGGATGTGTAACCTACATTACAGTGAGAGGCATTATGCCTTTGCCCATACAAGTATACAGTGTTACTGATTGATTAAACCTATAGACATCTCAGTATACCCCACACACACACACACACACACACACACACACACACACACACACACACACACACACACACAATGGGCCTGCCTGCTTTCTCCAAAGAATCACTACAGTTCATGAATGGAATAGGCATATCCATCATCTGTTAGCACTATCATGTCTCTACACCTCTACTTGAAAAACTCAGTTCATAGCCTGTGTTTTATCCCATTATGTCATTGGGCTGAATATGGCTGCCTTTCCCTAACATAAGTTTATAGGTTAAGAGGTGAGTACAAGACCTGCTGCCCTACTGAGCCATTATAGTCTTAGCCAAATTTCCCTTTTGGTGCTTGAAATAATCTGTCCCATTTGGCGTTAGATTTCCCTTTTGATAACACTGCCACCATCATGCCTTTCATGTAATTCAGGATCCTGCTCTTCCTTAATATCTCACGGAATGGCTTTGTTTGAATCCCACCGAATTATCTTCCACTGAAACTACTACTTCTAACCACTTCTGTATATAACTTTCCCTCACTATCCACCTTCTTATATAGCTGCTCATGGAACATTTGAAGCACCTGCCTAATATTTTCTTGTTCTGACTGTTCTTCTGCCATTCATATCTTTTATTGCCATACCTTTGATTGTTCCCTTAACCTACACATTAGTAATACCAATGTTGCCCTCAGCCTACACATCTACTGCAGTTCTGCTTCCACTTGAATCTCTTCCTACCTGTTAATATTGTCCCACAGTTCCATAATTATTATCTCCACTTTAACCTCCTTCCCCTCCCTATCCCTCCATTTCCACAGTCCTTGTAATCCCACCTCCCTTCTATACCCTAACACATTTTCCCTCCCTTCCTCTGGTAACTGAATCTGCTTAACCAGGATTCTCCCCTCTACATCACCTCAGTCCCATCCCTTGCTTCTCCCACTCCTTTGCTCTCCTATTTTCTTCCACCGTCTGCTTTATCCTCTCTTTTGACCATGTGATTACCTCCTTTTACCTTTATCATCTCATAAGACCATGTGATCTTGTACACATTATCCTGGGATTAATACCCATAATTTCAGTCAGACCATAGCAATGTCTGAAATACACCTCAAGTATCTGTACCTTGCTCATCTTCCTCATAATATCCATGTTGTCACTCATCCCTCTCTATTATAGATGACAGACAGGCAGGGTAGTTCGTTCATATCCTTTATTACATGAAACACAGGACAGATAGCAGTATTACAAAATATAAATGAATTAACAGACAGACTATACAGACATTCATGCTTACATCTCAACAGCTTACTACAAAATGGCAGTGAGGCTCGCATGTGCTCAGTATATATACACTTGTGCAAGACCCTAGATAGCTTCTTAAAGACATACACGCACTCATATTGATCTACACATGTCAACCAGAAATCTATCCAATTACGTAACTTGACTACAGTCACCTTTTTAGTATATGCACTCCTCTGTCTTCCCTCGTTTTTCTCTCTGTAAATCTACCAAGCCCTTTTTCTCTACATTTTTCCGTGATGTATTTTTGACATCTAATCCTGGTTGTAAAATCACAAAGAAGAGAAAAACTATCATTATTCTATTACTATCTCTGCATGTCCTATGACTGTCCCGAAAACTTCCTTCATCATATCTAGTCCATCATAACTTAGTCTGTAGTATAGCCATACAGCTAGCATTCTACCTTCCTTCTGAGTTACTCTTATCAATGTACTTCCTGCTCTACATCTACCCACTTCCTATCCAAACCTCTATGCATGTTATGGATATGTGTATAAATTTAAGGCTACTGAGCTAGCTGGAATGATTTGCATGATATCTGGTACACAGAGGTCACAGAGAATTCAGTTGAAATACAGTCCTAATGGAGGTTAGATTACATATCTCATCTGCTTGTGTTATTAAGGCTTTAGACATAACCTAGTATCATTGAGTGATAAAATATCTGATGAATCTGAAGTAATCCAGCTGCAAATGTGAAGAAATATATTTGTTGTAAAGTGTATCTTTACTAGAAACTACATAAATATAATGCTCAGTGGAAATCTACCTTAGCTGCAAACTCCAGGATTTCTTTTACTACAAGGGAATTTGGCTGAAAAATGGAAACTTTGGATCCAGCCAATGGCTTGTTACTTACAGAGAAGCTGAAAGCCTGAAGTCTCTATGACAATGGAGAATGAAATGGACATTTATAAGCCATGAACTGAAGACTAGAGAAAATACCGTGAATTACTTTGGTAAGTCACATAATTCACCAAGTAAGAGGTAGACTCATTTTTTCATTGAACTTTTATTACAGCACAAGTTGAATTTACATCTCTCATCTTCATGTTGCAAAATCAACTGCATTTGTAACATTCAAAAAAAAGAGACTGCTAAAACTTAACAACTGGAAAATAGTTAAAAGCATCACATACCATATGGTGTGAATTGCTCACCAACCATATGTTGTCATTATGCAAAGAATCTCAGTACTAATTACTTTGTATAGTAACTAATAACCTCTACTCAACTTATTTTAATAAAAAAGCTCAACCTAAATCATATGAGAAAAAAAATATACCAGTATTCTTTCCATTTGCCTGTATCGTTTTTAGTTGACCACACAAAGATTATGACAGCTTTAGCAGGCTCTTTGTCCATTCCTCTGAAAGGCACTTCCAAGACAGATCAAGAACAACAAAGTGTCTATAAGCATATAAATCCTTACAATTTATGTTACTAATAAAACATTTGCCATAGAAGAAATCCCAAACAGCCACAATTTGCAGTTTGTATCCTCCGGCAGCAGAATTCTTCACCACTTCATTACTGAAATAATGCACTTCCACCAACCTTGAATTTTGGTGCAGTAACAAACTAAATGAGCACAATTTGCTTCCTCCTCATTGAAATGCTATCATTTAACATCTGTTTCCCTCCTTTGAAGAGCTGGGTCTGTGTAAACTGTCAACTATACTGATGGCAAACTTCATCTAAGAATTCTGGATATAATCTAGTTTTTGCTAAATTAATCCTTAAGCCTGTGAATGCTGCTAACCCTGCCAGGTCATTCATCCAGATTCCATAGTCATTAGTAATCAACACAACTGGATTAAACAGCCGAGTATCCTTCCTTATCCAGAATCTTTCAAAACTCTGCATTACAAAATGTATTTAGTGCAGGCACTAAGCACAAACAACATATTCAACAATGAGTAACCCTGTGGAGTACCTCTTCTCATATCAATTGTTCTGATGTCCTGTCATTCATTCATCAATAAACGTGTTGACAGATTCTGATACAACAGCTTACACCCCAATAAAATGTGATGGGAAACCATACAGTTCTGATAATTGCCACAGAATGATTAGTTTATTGAACTGAAAGCTTTCTGGAAATCAGACAGCAAAGCTCCAGCTCTTAACTTATTTTGTTTACAATATTCATGTATATTAAGTCACACTCTTACTGCATTTGGCCTGCCTTGTTTTCCCTTTATAAAATCTAAATGATTATTTTCTACCAGTAGAGAAGAGTTGCCTCTAATCTTCCAGCTAGCATTTTGGCAAATATTTTAATAATGTATAATTTGCAACAGGGTGTTTATTTGGTTTAGAGATCATCACCTTGGCTCTCAACATTTTTTTGTGGAACTTCCATTCTGAACCACATTTACTATAACTTCAATAAGGCAGACAGACCCTAACTGCTTTTTGAATATCGAAGTCAAACGTAATCCCATCAAGTCCCATGGCCTTTTCTGCAACCAGCAGATCTGCAGCTGCTTCCACCACTTATATTGAAATTTGCTTCTTCAAAAAGCTAACCATGTTATTATTTTATTTTGCTTACCAGGTTTGTCCAACTGAGTTTACTCAAAAACTCCTTTCAGTGGAAGCCCTGGGAGAAATGCTGCAATATATTACAAACATTTTTAAACACATATTCAGTGATATACATGAAGAGACATTAAATACTATACATTAATAATTACAATTTCAGTTGCTAATCAGATTATATTTATATGAAATAAAGGCAACTATTACAGTATAAAACATACTTACGCATTAGTAGATGTTGAACACTGAGCATTTGAACAGATGTATTATTAGGTTTGTCAAATAGATGTGCTTAGAAATTCAAGGAAACAGTGATGAGAGAAGGAACTAGATAAGGCAGCAAAATGTTAACATTGTAGTTAAGAGAAGGGTATAAAACAGGTTCATATATAATTATATATACATCTGTCTTAAGGTTCATATTAAAAGTATTAGACGTGTGGGGATAAACAGTGTCACAAAACTGTGTACATGGCTAGGAGATACTAGTAAAACTGTTCAGGTACTGGAGAAGAGTGGTTGTGGAGCATAGAATTCTGAAGGAAGAGAAATGGTTTGATGATATTGTAATCTGTGTCTCTGAGCTGATGAAGAGCCATGGCGACAGTGGAAGGGATCGGCCCAGATCTGACCTAGCTGCCAATTTAGGAAATAATCTTCTCCATGATCCAAAACGGACAGTCCAGATCCATGGACCCACTTCCCCTCACACCTGAGGAACTGAGAGAGAATGGTGTATGGCACTGACCTGGTTGTCTCTGACATCAAGATAGGATCAGAACTGTCTAAGGCAAGGGAATGGCCAAGATGGTGATCAACTAGCAGTACAAAGCTTTTGCTCTGCTTCCTCTTACTTACTCTGACAGGATTTTGTTATATAAATTCAACAAAAATTTGATTTTTTTTTACAAAATAAGTCTTATTAACTAACTGATAATTTTTTGAAAAAAAATTTTAGGTTTTAGGCATCTTTTTTTCTTTTTCCTGTCAGTTTTATTACTGACTGTAAATACAAAATGAGCCATTGAAAAATGAATCCAAAGGAAAACTCAATAAAAAAGGAACTGCACACCATCATAGGAAGTATTCAGGAACTTGTTAAGCTAGATAAAGCTTGAAAGCAAAATGGACTACATACAAGAAGATTGCAAAAAACAAATTGATATTAAATGAAGTCCTAAAACAACAGTCTACACAGATCTCTTCAATCGTATAAGTAGTGAGTGACTTAGATGGGAGAATGGCAGAAAATGAAAGCCATACAGAGTTTCTCTTAAAACAAAATATTTTGTTGCTGAAAAAATACAGAAGATCTTGAGAGCAGATCTAGAAGGAATGATATCAGAATTTATGGAATTTCAGAAAAAGGAGGAGGATAATATTAAATAGTTGATTGCCTAAAACTCTTAACCTACCAGAGGATCTCTCTTTTGGTACTGAAAGAGCATATAAGTCCCTTTCAACATCTGCACTGAAAAAGAATCCACCTATACCCAGATCTATAATTAAGTTCCCGTCTACTCAAGATAAAGACTTAGTATTGAAGTCAGCCTGGGCTAACTCTCCAATTAAATTAAAAGACAGTGTCATCAGATTTGAATACGATTACACTTCTTCATTTTTGGCCAAAAGAAAATAAGCTGTTCCATTTATGAAAAGCTTAAAGAAACTGGAAATAAAAGGCCAACTGGTTTTCCCTGCTAAAATTAGGATTTTAATTCCGAATGGACAGAAAATTTTTAATACATTGGAAGAAGCATTAGAATACACAAAAAAGAAGAAATTATTTGATAAACCCAGATATATGGATTGGTCAAATACTAGTTTAAAAAGACATGCAACTAAAAATGTTTGGACTCTTAAAAAAAATGAAGGAAAAGTGACATCACATTTATTTAACTAATTGGTGGTTCCTTATTATTAATCCTAAAACTGTATCTTTATAGCCAAAACATAAGGTAAGTGTTTTCATTTCTTGTCTTAACAAAAAAAATGAAGGAAAAGTGACATCACATTTATTTAACTAATTGGTGGTTCATTATTAATCTTAAAACTGTATCTTTATAGCCAAAACATAAGGTAAGTGTTTTCATTTCTTGTCTTAACAATACACTTATCGTTTATTTAACATTTTTTGCTTTACAATACTTTTACTTCATATGAATGTATATATAGAGAGCCACATGTAGAGTGAAGTACAGACATATAAATGTTTGTCATTTAAGTTTGCTGATACAGTTATCTCCCCTTAAATGAAAAGGAATGGGGACATTGTTTACGGTAATGTTTATACAGCAGCCATCTTTAGTTTTGCTAATTTATTTGTTGCTGTGCTCTATTATTATCAATATACATTCAATATTTTAGAAATAATACAAATGAAGGCAAAAGGCAAACTGATCCACTCCCAAGTATTTAGCATTTTTGTTTATAAAATACAAACTTCCTCAGAATAAAAGCTTAAAAAAAACAGTCTGCCTTTTGCCTTCATTTGTATTATTTCTACAGTTTGTGGGTGTAGTGGAAGTTTTACCATTCAATATTTTATTAAATTCTTGTTCATTGTTGACATTTTTGTAATGTATGTTATATTTTTATCTTTATTAGGGAGAGTGTATGAAGGACTATTCATTTGGTCTGGGAAACTTATTATAATCATTTAGTTTTATTATTTTAATAAAAACTTCCTTCAGTCAGCTAGTCGATCAGTTTGTTAAATTTAACTGTTTTTTTTTTTTTTGTTGTCTGATATGGACAAGGTGATCGTGAGCTTTTAGAACATTTTTCAGCCTTTCATCTGCTTCTTTCCTGCTTAAACTAAAACTGTCTATGAAAGAACTTTTTTTTTTTTTTCCTCGGCCCTTAGGTGAAGCTGGTCATTCTTTTCCAGCATCCGTGAGCATACCACAATTTTTGATTTTCATCCTATACTAATAGAAAGCAAGTCTCTGTAATGCCCATACATCCTTATCCACCACCCAAAGGACTAGAAATCTCCAAAAGTGACCTTCCTGCTAAAGACTGACTACTACTTTGCAAACAGCAAAACAAAGTGTAGATGGAGGTGCATGTTCTGCTGAATGTACTACCTACTCAAAGTATTGTTGCATTTAAATTACCTCAGTAGTTGCATGCACACTCACTGAGTCTATCTCCTGTGGTCTCGCTCCTTAGTTTTACTCTCTTATCCCCCAACCCAACCTTTATCCTTTTGGCTTGTTATAAAACTATTTCAAAATCTATCAGTGGGCACTCCTCTGGACAACTGCACTTACTGGCTCTCAAATTGGCATATAATCTACAACCATTTCCACCCTGGCAAATGCACACTTAGTTTAACATGCATAACAATTTGGCATAGTCTCTGAGGTCATTCTAAGTAGAATAAAACTATTAAAAAGTTATACCTGGTCTTTCTGTAGGCTGATTGTTTTTGGTTTAAGTCTGTGAGCCAGGTTTCCACCCACTAGATCTAGCCCCGTGGTGTTTGCACATCTCGCATACTTACCTGGAACCCCTCCCCTCCTGTGAGGTTACATAGTATACTAGAAACTCCACTGGTGCCCTTTCTTTTTGTATTCTTCTGCCCTTAGGTGAAGCCAGTCATCCTTTTCCAGTGTCCGTGTGCATGCCACAATTGTAAGTTTGTGATACTAGAATCAGTAATGTAGCTATTGTAATGTTTTTTGTTAGTTTTAATTCTATGTGCTCACTGTAGCCTCATGCTTTATTAGCCTATTACACTGCATGTTAAAAGGGACAGTAGACTGTGGACCACAAGTTTTTTTCTTTTTTTTACTGTGCTAAGTAACTTGGCCAGTGTGTATTGTCTCACCACAGCAACAAACAATTGTTCATTTAAGGAATTGGATACGTTTTATCTTGCACTATTTTTTAATACCTTTTGTATCTACACTAAATGGAACATCTCCTAGCCATCATAATACATGTTTTTTTCATTTATTTACATGTCCCAAAACTGAATACTGTACTCAGATGTTTGCATTTCCTAGGCATAAAAGTGTATAATGTGTTTTTACCAGCTGTCGCATTTCCCACATAGCACGATAGAAGTTGTTTTAATAGAGAAGCAACTAGCGTGTTAATCACAGTTTTCTGTTCACATTTTACTACTGTTAATTGCAGATACTATGGTATATCAGCTGTTGCATTTATTCCCACTAGAGATATAAAAGTTATCTTTCATTAGAGAAAGTGGCTAGCATAGTAGTGGTTGATTTTGCCTTTCCTAGCAATTACTGTATATATTGTGGTATTTCTGCTGTCACTTTTCCCACAGACACTCACACTCTCACTGCATTATCTGCTCTAGTCGACAGTTTGTCGCTTTAGCTTTCACTACTATATTCTTTGTTTTTTTCTCCTTATAGTATTTATGGCAAACTAGAATACTAGAACTCGACATTTGTTTTGTCCCCTACCTTAAACCTGTCATGCCCTGTAAACCCTCACCCAAAATAAACCCTCCAGGTGTGTCTGCTAGTTTCACTCCCTTGCCTTTCACCACTCACTCATACATTTTTTTTTTTTGCTTTTTGCAGTTTGTTTTTCAACTTTTAGCTTGTTATAAAACTATTTCAGAATTTATCAGTGGGTAGTACTCTGGACAATTGCACTTACTAACCCTCAAATTGGCATATAATCTACAACCAATTCCATCCCAGCAAATGCACACTTAGATTAACATGCATAACATTTTGGCATAGTCTCTGAGGTCATTCTAACCAGAATAAAACTTTTAAAAAATTATACCTGGTCTTTCTGTAGGCTGATTGTTTTTCATTCAAGTCTGTGAGCCAGGTTTCATCTCGCTCCATTCACCCTTGCTTGCCCTCAGGCTCATTCTGCTCCTCTACCCTACCCCCATTCCCACCCACCTCCACATCAATTACATTTATACCTAACCATAACACCACCCCTTTTTCTTTCAGGTCTGTGAGCCAAGTTTCATCTTGCTCCATTCGCCCTTGCTTGCACTCAGGCTCACTCTGCTCCTCTACCCTACCCCATTCCCACCCACCCCCACAATTACATTTATACCTAACCATAACAACACCCCTTCCTGACACACCTATCTAAACATACACCACCCTTCACCTCTCCCTACAATCTCCCAAACACTCACACTAACTACTTGACACAAGCATCTTTTTTAACCTCCTCACCTACCATTTTGCCTTAACTCCTCCCACCCATTTTCCTCTGCTACCCGCCTTTACTATACAGCGCTACTTCTCTAACCACTTCTGCAGCATTCTAGCATGTTTTCTCTACCTTGCATATAATGTCACTGACCCTCTAAATAATATTGGGATTTACCACTCCCCTTTAGCCCAAACACTAACATCATACCAACATGCACTTAAACTATTTAGCAACATCTCCCAACAATTATACAGTGTCTTCTCCTCTACTAGATTCCTTTCAACACTTGCAATCTTCAAGCCCTCAACCACCCACATTCAAGTATCACCAGGCAATCACCAAACTAAACAACTACTACCGCATTCCATCACACATATGAAATTACTATCTGACATCCACCCCTACCCTGACTTATGCAAAAATTCACCCCACACTCAGACAATCCCCACCAACACTTACACACATTCACCTAACCAACTTCTCTCCATAGCTAACACCCTTTCCACTTGACCAACAATTCCCAAATCCGACCTAATAACCAACTTTAATCTCAGAAGCCTTGTAAATAAAATTTCTGAAATCCATGCTATCCTTGCTATCTACTCCCCTGACTTACACTTATAACAAAAACCTGGTTAAAGCCCAACATCTAAAACTCTGAAATCATGTGTAATGGATATAATGCAATTAGAAAAGACAGAATAGCCAAAAGAGGTGGTGATGTAGCAGTTTTGTTTAAAAACTCACTAAGACTAGAAAAACTAAACCATCCAACACCCAACATCCCCAACGCAGAAATCTGCATCACCCATCTTCATATAAACCTCCATAAAACCATGATAATCTTAACTACCTATCTGTCCCCTGGAAACAATCTTCCCAAAATTGAACTCCTACGATCTTGGTCAGCATCTACATTCAATCAAGACTATCATACTAGGTGACTTCAAACTTGATTGGTTCACATGCTCCTAACTGCCCTTCCAACTTTATAAACCTCTGCAACTTCTGTCAAGTTATAAACTGTCCCACTCACACAGAAAAAATACTCTAAAAAAGGAGTCTCTACTTGATTGGGTATTAACTAACAAACCAAACCTAGGTTATCAAGCTGGTTGCCTACCTATAAACCTCAGTGACCATGCCCCTACATATCTGCTCAGGAAAAAAGTCCAAAATCAATACGTTACTACCTTCAAATACATCCGCAGTAACAAACATTTCTCCCCTGACCTATTCAATCAATTACTTCAAAACTGTGACTGGTCACCTTTAATTAACCTACAACTTGACCTTGAAGTTGAACTCTTTAACAATAAATGTCTTAATATACTAGGTAGTCTAGACCCACAAGAAAAATACGCATCAGATCAAAGCAATTACCATGAATTTCTCAAGACACAAAACTACTAATCAAAATAAAGGAAGCCAGGTCTTATACCTGTCTTCCACATGTTTGACCTCACAACCAATCAGCAATTATGAAACCAAACAAAGAAGCATATCTACAATGATAAGAAATATTACTAACAAACCTCTCAACAGAAATACCTACATAACCCACAGAAATTCTGGCAATCATCCACCTCCTCAACCCTGGGAAAAAAACCACCACCACTCCTTCCACATCAAGCACCACTGAACCCATATGCTCACAACTTAATTCAAACTTCATAAAGTCAATAACAAGTCTCCTAGATAGACACCAAAATCTACCACTCACTATCCCTCCCAAGACCCTAACTATACTAAATACTTCTCATTAAACATTTCCAAAATAACTAATAGAGACAAAGCATGGGTCAAATGGCGTACTACCAAGTTACCCCTAGATCGTATCAACTTCCAGCAAATAAGAAACGAAACTAAAAAGGCCACCACACTAGATAAGAAAAAATACTTTCACCATCTGCAACAAAAGCACCAAAACAACCCTCAAAAATTCTGGGCAGGTTTAAACAAACTTCTCCAACCAGGTAAATACACCACTCCTACCCCAGGAACTCTTTCTGATAAGAACCAAGAAGAAGTAGCCAACAACTTTAATACCTTCTTCACCGAAACCATACAGTCCTTAGCTAACCAACTACCTGCTCCCTCTATCACTCCAAAAAAGACCACACGCAACTCTCTACTGTCTTTTAACCTCCAACCCATATCCACCTCCTTTATTCGATCCCTACTGAAAAAGCTAAAGCCAACTACCCTTTCAGCTGATCTTCTCCCAGCTGGATATCTGCAAATAGCTGCGGATGTCATAGCCTACCCTATCTCGATCTTAATTAACAGGACTATTACTGAGACCACAATCCCAGCAATATGGAAAATATCCTACGTCATACCTCTTCATAAAGGAGGCACATCCACTGAACTCTCAAACTATAGACCAATAGCCATACTATCACCACTTGCCAAAATCATGGAAAAGTGTGTGCATAACCAATTAATGTCCTATCTCATCCAGAACAAACTATTAACCGACTCCCAACATGGATTCAGACCCCATCATAGCACGACCACTGGCCTCCTCTCTTTTACCGAAAAAATAAACATTAACCGAAATAACAAACATATATCCTCGGCCCTCTTCCTGGACATGTCAAAAGCCTTCGACATGGTAAACCACCAACTACTCCTCCAAACTTTGAAAACCCTTCATCCAGACGCACTAGCCCATAACTGGTTTCATGCTTATCTCTCAGGCAGACAACAGGCAGTTATGTGGCAAAATAAGCTCTCCTGCCTGCTACCCAACACCATTGGTGTTCCTCAGGGGTCCATATTAGGACCTCTTCTCTTCTCAATATTCATAAATGACCTCCATTCAGTTATCCCTGAAGCCACCTGCATCCAATATGCAGATGACTCAACTCTCATATGTTCCAACCCCATCCTAGATAACCTTCTAACAACTACCCAACACATCTTTACCATAGTTGAAAATTGGCTCACTGACCATCAACTCATCCTAAACCCAAAGAAAACCAAATTACTTCTCTTCTACCCAACTAGCAAAATGCCTATCACACAATTCACTATCCAATCCAATAATGGAACCATTATCTCACCTGATACCAATGCTAAACTACTAGGGGTAAACATTGACAATAAACTTCATTTTGATGTCCACATCAGTCAAACTATTAAAACAGTTAACAAAAAACTTGGGTCATTATATAGGATAAAAACCTACCTAACTCCAGCTGCTAGAATAGCCACTGCCCACTCACACCTCCTATCCACCCTACTATATGCCTCCCCTGTCCTCACAAACCTCAACAAATCCAACCTTAACAGACTCTCATCCTGTTACAACCACATTGCTAGATTCATTACTGGCCTACCCTATAGAACACACCATTGTATTAACCTGAAAAACCTTGACTGGGTAGAACTTCCAAATCTTCTCCAGGAGTACCAACTCATAGAAGCCTTTAAAATATTGAAACATCCTGAGAAAACCCCTGCTCTAAAAAACATACTGACCCCTTACACCAATCTAACTTCACTTTGCTCATCAAACAAACTCTTAGTACAAACAACCAAGTCCTACAACCAAGGCGGTGACACACTCTATGCTAAAATCATTGGCAAGGTTTGGAACTCCCTTCCCAATAACCTCACGATGTTACCATCACTAGCTCAAATCAAAAAAGAACTAAAAATCCACCATAAATCTCACTGGCTTTGTCCTTGCACAAACCCAGACTAACTCTACTCTCACCAAACACAGCAGTCCTAAGAGCAATTTAAACTTCGAGGTCAATCTAGAATAACAAATATTAGCTAAAGACTAGGCCATTTCTTTTATTACTCTACTAGTTACTAATCATCTCTAATATATTGAACTCTAACCAATTGTATCTGCTATTGTAAAATTGTTTTCCTTGTATACTATGTAAATTGTCAACTTGTCTCTGTAACTATCTGTCATTGTTAACCCTGTCGGAGCTTTTCTCCCCGGGACTCCACTGAAAATGGACATATATCCAGTCGGACTATCCCGGTCAACAAATGTAAAATAAATAAATAAAAATAAATAAAATATTCAGACTTCCATCAAAAAGCTCCTAGGCAAAAAACATGCTGCCTCACTGCCAACCAACTTCTAAATGAGTTCCTAAAAATCGCAGCTCCATCCATAGCCTATTCTGTGTCCATACTAATCAATAGCTCAGTCTCAGAGCAATACATCCCTCAACTTTGGAATGTTTTACACATCATTCCCCTTCACAAATGTGGCCACTCTAGAGATATCTCAAACTACCAGCTCATTGCTATCCTCCCACCCATAGCAAAAATCTTAGAGAAATACATTCATCAGCAGCTACTGAACCACTTTACCTCAAATAACCTTCTATCAGAAACCCAGCATGGCTTTAGACCCAAGCACAGCACAAACACAATCTTAGTATCCTTCACCTACACTATCCATTTCCTTATGAACAATGGACTACTATTATCGGCCATTTTCTTGAACATGTCAAAAGCTTTTGACACTTTTTCCCCACCAACTATTACTTAATAAATTGGCTTTGTACAGTCTTAGCTCAGCATCCCTAACATGGTTTCACAATTATCTGTCTAACCATCAAAGGGCAAATTGGGGAGAACACTCTCTCTCCACTACTGCCAGTATCCACCAGTGTACCCCAAGGCTCCATACTCGGCCCCCTACTTTTCATCATTTTTACTAACAATCTAGTTTCAGCAACCCAACATACCTCTGTCATACAGTACGCAGACGACACATCCATTATCTGGTCTGCCCGTTCCCCACCAGAACTACAAACTAAGATGCAAAAATCATTCCAAGAACTCATCCTAAACCCTAATAAGACCAAGTTAATAATCTCCAACAAACCTACCAAACACAACTGCCCACCCCTAAGCAATAAATCAGCAAATGGTACCATAATTGAGCTTAGTAATTGGGCCAAGCCCCTGGGTATGACAACAGATAACAGGCTAAAATGTGACATTTCCCAAACTATCAAAAAACTCCATGCTAAACTCTGTGCGCTGTATAGGGCCAAACCCTACCCAACACCCAAGCCAGAGTAGCCACTGCTAGATCACAACTACTATGTACCCTTCTCTACTGCTCACACACATTCAGCAACCTACGCAATACTGGCCTTCATAATCTTGAGTCATGCTATAACAAAATAGCAAATGCCACTATCTCCCACACAAGATCCATCATTGTACTGCTCTTCAACAACTCAAATGGCTAAAACTCCCCAACCTAATAACACTCAATGAACTTACCGTCAACCACAATATTATCCATAACCCCAAAAACTGCCCAGTCATATGAACACTAGTCCAACTACAGATCAACAGCAGGTCCCATAGGTCTTCAGATAAGCCACTGCTCAAAATTAAACAATCTCACAACTACCATTGTGAATTCCTATACTCTAATAAAATAGCTAAGTTCTGGAATGCTCTCCCTCTAAACATTCAAATCACTCCCTGCCATTCTTACTTCAAAATAAAGCTAAAGGAATACCTCAGACAATTGGCTGGATACATGCTTTTCTCCTGGTTAAACTTAGCTCTTTTATTACCTCCTCTCCCCATGCTCTGCTCATGGTTTTACTGCTCAACTATTTTCTAGTGTCACTACAACAATGTCTTATTTTTCTCTGCAATTCAAGCCACATACTACATGGGTAATATGTACCTATGGTCTACTGCTCTATATTCAAGTTTCTAGAAACTATGGTCTAATGTTTCTAATTGTTGATACTTTATTTCCTCTGTATCAATATTGTCTCATATGTTATTTGTAATATATTTCAATTATTGAATGCTTACAATTATTGTATGATTCGTGATTATTTTTTGTTCAGTATTTTAGATCTTAATTCTGTGCATCTATGTATCTTAGTACTGGAGCTTTTCTCCCTGGGTCTCCACTGAAAACAGGCTATTTGCCCAGTCGGACACTACCCAGTAATCAAATGTAGTAAATAAATAAATAAAATATTTAATGGCTTGAGCATACCCGTCAGCAAGAACAGTCTGTACGTACAGTGTTCAGGCAGTATGTGTGATCTGCATCAGCTTGAACTTTGACCTGACTCAAAGCAGGAAGAAGATTAAGTGAATTCTTATGAAAGAGTAAGTCAATGATCAGCAAATAAAAGCACTTCGTTAATATCAAATGAATATGGTCTGTTATTGTATTTCTTTATAAAAAAGAGATTTATACAGTGCTTAAAGAAACAGGAATGGAAATAACAGGTATAATTGCATGAATATGTGCATACCTGATGACATATACATATGTTTAAGTGTTATGAACAAAACATGTATTATAGGCTGTATAAAGGAAAATAGTTGGCATACTCTACATGCAGTAGAGATGTTAATTCAGAGATATAACTCTCATGTAATCTACACCTACCACTTCTGTGACTGATATATTTTGCTCTAGTGTTCGAAGAGTTTCAGTTAGGTAATGCACATCTATTACCTGAACAGTAATTACAAATAAGGGTAAAGTTAGTGCACCTCTTTAATAGCTGTTCAGCATGAAGTGTTTCTATGTGGGCAAATGAATAAAAAATATCAGGCTTTGCAACTCCATACATACCCCGCCTTTGCTCTCTGAATTTCATCTCCACATTGATTTATAGTGACAGATGTTTATATGAGTGTGCATCTGTTTATTACTTACAATTTGCAATACTTCATACAGGAAGTAGTAGGACATGCTTAGACTCTTTTTTTCTCTTTATATTGATATGGATCGGTTAGTGAGTAGTTTGGATGATCTATTCCTCCAACCAGGAATGCTGGTTTAAATATTTTTGAAATTAAATGTTTAATACTAATCTTACCTATTTTGTCCACAGCAATATTTCTACGTAATTGGTTTTATTTACGTTTTGCTAAATCATTAACTTTTACATTTATGATACTCTTTTCTTTCCTACATGTCTATATATAAATTGTCTTTTATTAAATATTAATGGTATTAATAGTCCATTAAAAAAAGCAGTTTAAATATTTAAATTTACACAAAGCTCACATAATCTTACTACAAGAAACATGTATACTAAAGATACTATTAGGATATTATTGAAAGATTATACAATATTAGCAGGTTCATATTTCAAATAAAAAAGACAGGCACACTGATTCTGTGGAAAAACGCATTACCTAAACCTAAAATCATAAATACATACACTGATAAAGATGGTATGCGGACATTAATATTACTAGGAATTAATAAGCAATTTTACAGTTAATAAATGCATACTGAATACCTGGAATTTGAGTAAAAATTGTTAAAAAAATACTAAAAATCATTACTTTACATATTAAAGGTGAAGTAATGGCAGGTGATTTTTAACTGTCTATCATCTGAGGATGCCACTAATAAACGAACACCAAAGTTAACATCAGCAGCCAAACACTTTAAAAAATTTTGTTACCGATTTAAATTTGTGTGAAGTATAGGATTTGAAATCTACAATATCCTTACATTACACAAATTATTCATTTAGATTTGGCACACAAACTAATATCGACAAAATTTTCATTTCAAATATATATAAACCTCATATAAAAGATGCTGAAATAGTTCCACCAAACTACTCTATCATAAGAAAAGACAGGGCTCACAAAAAGAGTGGTGGGGTAGCTATACTCTACTTATCCACCCTATCCATTACTCCCTATAACAAACCCATTCCTCAATTTTCCAATGCAGAATTAGTACTAGCCCTATTTCAGTTAAATAAACACAAACACATCTGCATAGCCTCACTTTACATCCCCCCTGGAGACAATACCTCAGTACTTGAGGATATTCTATCCGGGCTGTCAACCAGTATCAGCAATGAAACCATTATCATGGGAGACACAAATATTAATTGGTCTTCCATTCACTCCCCTACTCACCCCCTAAACATCAACCTATACAAGTACTCTCAACTCATCAACCTCACTACCAGACCCTCTAAAGACTTCTCCAGTGGCAGTATCCTAGACTGGATCTTAGTCTCTCACCCCCACTACTACTCTGATAGTGGAACTCTTCCTGATTCCCTCAGTGACCACCTCCCCATCTTTACCAGATGCCTTCCATCTTCATTACAAGTAACTCATAAGTACATCACCACTCGCTACCTAAAAAATTCAACCCAATATCCTTCTCAGAAACCCTAAAATCAATTAATTGGAACTCGCTAAAAACTCTACCCCTAGATAATGCAGTTGTACACTTCAATACAACCTTCCTAAATGTGCTAGATAGTTTTGCCCCCATAAAAAAACAAAAGAATAAGAAACAATACCACTCCCTGGCTAACAAGAAATACACTCACTGCAATGTGACTCAGAGACAAAACCTGGACACATTACCAAAGAAACAAAACTCCCACCACCCTAAATGAATTCAAAACACTTCGCAATACCGTTAAAAAGCTTATCACAGTAGATAGACACAATTACTTCTCACTACTCCAAAACAATCACAAAACCAACCCTCAAAAATTTGGAAAGGCATCACTACCCTCCTAAAACCTGGATCTACTGATAACCCTAGCCCAGACCCTAATGCACTAGATATAGATCTGGCTACCCAATTCAATACTTTCTTCACAGACTCTATTAACAAACGAACCTCATCCTTCTCCAATCATCCCTCACCTCCTACTTCTACATCCCCCCATTTATCACCCCCTTCATCCCCAGTCTCTCAACTCCCACCATTCTCCCTAAAATCCATTCTTACTTCTACCATAAGAAAACTCCTGCAAAACCTTAAACCATGCACCAATGCCCCCGATAACATTCCCTCATCCTTCCTCAGCATAGCAGCTGAAGCCATTGCCTTCCCCATCAGCATCCTTATCAATCGCTCTATCCAAGAAGGTCTTGTACCGACACTCTGGAAAAAGGCTTTCATCATTCCCCTACACAAAGGAGGCAATAATTACAATATTACTAACTTTCATCCTATCGCCATCCTCTCTCCCATATCAAAACTCCTAGAGAAATGTATCCATCTTCAACTCCTTCCCTATCTCTTAGATAATAACTTACTAACTTCCACACAACATGGATTCAGACCCGGTCACAGCACCATGACTGCCCTCCTATCCTTCCTGGAAACCGTAAATAAAGCCAGAGATTCTGGTTCTACTGTATCTACTCTCTTTCTTGACCTCTTTAAGGCTTTTGACACCATCTCTCATAACCTTCTCCTAACTAAACTATCTAAACTAAACCTATCCCCTTCCTCACTCAAATGGTTCACCAGCTATCTCTCTAACAGGCAACAAGCTGTCAAGTGGAAAAACGCCACCTCCTCTTTCCTTAACACACCCACTGGTGTCCTCCAAGGATCCATTTTGGGTCCTCTCCTCTTCAATATATTCATTAATGATTTCTTCCACTCAATTCCTCATGCTAAACTTATTCAATATGCAGATGACTCTACAATTATCTGTGCAGCCACATCCATCCCTGCTCTCCTAAAACTGACTCAAGACACCTTCTCTACTACAGAACAGTGGATGAAGGACAATCATCTAGCACTAAATGCATCAAAAACCAAACTTATGGTATTTACCCCCTCAATAACTAACACCATTGATAGAAAACTATTCTCCATCACTAGCCAGAATAACACACCTCTTGAACTAGTATCTGAAACTAAACTACTAGGAGTCCAAATAGATAATCAGCTTAAATTCAATAGCCACCTACAACTAAACATAAAAAAAACACCAAAAACTTGGCATGCTCTACTGACACAATCGATTCCTCACTACATCTACTAAACTCACTCTTGCTACTACATTTATCATCCGTTCCCTTCTTTATGGTGCCCCTCTCCTAACAAACCTACAATCATCTCTCAAAACTAAACTGTCCTCCTGTTATAATAAAATTGCCAAATTTGCCACTAGTAACAAATCATCTACCCATCACTGTACATCTCTTCACAAACTCAACTGGCTAGAGCTTCCCAACTATCTCTCCTATATTCAGCTCACTTTTGCTCACAAACTCATTTTTCATCCATCTCTCTGTCCCTCTCTCAGCTCTACCTTTAAAATGCACCTGCCACAAAGAAGTCTAAGATCTAATAACCAAAACCTAATTGAGCTGTACAAACCCCTTCACTCTCCAGGAAAAAACCTCCTGTCCTTTGCCCTGGCACGACTATGGAACTCTCTTCCTCCCTCCATCCGTATCACCACCTACCTCCCTGCTTTTAAAAAATCACTGCACTCACATCTAACATCCTCTTGGGAATGCTCCTGCTCCCACCCCTCATAGCCTATTCTCCACTTACTAATTTCAACTTATTCATATATTACCAGACACCAAATAATTAAGTCAACTGTAGTTCTCTAACCCTACTATTCCTCTGAAGAAACTATATATATACTACCACAATGCTTTATTTTTCTAAAAAGTTTTACCTAAACTCTTTCTTTGCTCCTACTTAAATCTGGGTTGTTCTACAAAATAAAACCTAAAAATTACTTTGTAACAGCTTAATCTTTATTTAGTTTGCAACCCACAAATGACTGACATTGTAAACTACTGCAATCTTTTGTTACCACTGCTTTAAAGCTTTGTGTTTAACTACTAATAATTTGAAATTGTAAGCTGCTGTAATAATGTTTGTAACCTTTTTTTGGAGCTTTTCTCCCCAGGACTCCATTGAAAACAGGTTCTTATTGGCCCAACGGACTATCCTGGTTAACCAACTGCAAATAAATAAATAAATTCTATTCTAAAATTGAAGTACTAATAATATCCTGGCCTGTATCCAATCACAATGCTATAATATTCACTGTCACCTTAAAGCCTAATAATTTAAATTTACAACCAATGAATTCCTGCTTATATAACACAACTAAAAGATTTTAAAGATTGTTTCTTAAAATAATTAAACAAATTTATTTAAATAAATGCCGACGTCAAATTATTTTATGGGATGCATTAGAAGCTATCTATATGCAAGATTTGTACTTACACAAAAGGAGGGAATGGGAAAAGAATTAAAGACTTTACAATCTAATATAGATAACTAAAACTAAATATGAAACTCAATAATAAGACTATAAATTCAGTATTAAAAATATCTAGACACTTTGCATCATATATCAATACAACAAAAAAAATGGAAATTTCACTCATACTCAGTAAATTCTAAAAGTTTACATAAATTAGCCATCAGATCCAAGAAAAAAGTAAATACAAACTATATCAGAGAAAATGTAAACAATAGTGGAGGGTTAAAGAAGTAACAGTCTTAAAGGATATATTAAAATGTTTTAGATGTCATTATGAGAATATTAATAATAACACCTTTGGAAAATGTTGATACCACAGATAATTGAAAAATAACATACAACATAAATTAACCAAAGAACAAAAATAATGTTAAGTATTTCTTATTAAAGGAACTAAAATGTCAAATTAGCAATAATAAAACAAATAAGGCACCAGGGCTTAATGTTGATTATAAATTATTTATTTCTATTCTTGGTAAAAGATTGAAACATATTTTACCAAACTTAATAAATGATGACTTTTAAATAAGAATGTACATGATGATATAATTAGATTAAATACTTTAATTGATACAGCTAATAAAAACAAGAAAGAGTTGTCAATAATAAGCTTAGATTTAAATAGAGCTTTTGATTCTATTAGCTGACCTTATCTATTTAAAGTACTTAAAGAATATATTTTTTCTGAAACATTTATAGATTATAAACCTTTATAATACCTCCTTTTCATTTGTAAAAATTGTTTCCTTTTTATCAAGTTCATTCAAAATCTTAATGGGTCCTATGCAAATATGTCTCCTATCCACTTTGCTGTATACTTTAGCTATTGAAACCTTTGTAAGTTATATTAGTTATAATGATAAAATTAATAGCCTGGGGGTTCCAGCCCACTCAGTTTGCTATTCTCACTCCACTCCTCTCCCTGCCCCCTATTCCCACCCACCCCAGTACCTCTACATTTATTCTTAGCCTTACCCCACCCCTAATTGCCAGCAATTAGGCTACACCACTACTTACCCCCTCCCCCTATATCCAACACAATCATGCTACTACCTAATATAATAACAGTCCTAACCTGCATAGTTCTATCTCACATTACATCCTACCAAGGCTCCACAGTCACATGCCCCAACAACTTCCACTGTACTCTCTCAACACCCTCCCTCAAACATTTACACTAACTACACAACCCCTGCCATCAAATCCATCCTCCATTACACACTCCATTACCAAACACCTAACACACTCAAAAATAAAATATCCCTAAGATACCATAAGCAATTTACTATGGATATAAAACATATCCTAAGCACCCTCTATAAACTAGCCCTCGCTGGAGACATCCATCCAAACCCTGGTCCTCCCAAATCCAACCCAACTACAAACCCTAGTCCAAGCAACCCCCACCCCCACAACTTAACTCCCAGCCAACAAGAAAACAACAGACCTACTTATAATGTCCCTAAACATCAGAAGCATATGCAATAAAATCCAAGAACTACGCACCAGCATAAGCATATATTCCCCAGCTATTCTCTTCCTAACTGAAACCTGGCTCAAACCCCACATCAAAAGTGAGGAAATACTTCTACCTGAATACAACCTCCATTTTATAGACAGATTGTCCAAAGAAGGAGGTGGAGTAGCATTGATATTTAAACACCACCTCAATATTCAACTCCTGAACTCATCTGCCCCTCAACACAACAATGAAGAAACCCTTTATGCCAATCTCAAACCAAACCCAAACAAAACAATCATTATCATAGGATGCTATTTCCTACCAGGGCAAAATATTACACCCCTAGAAAATCTCCTGAGCTGGGATACTCTACCTCTACCCCAGGAAGCCATCATTCTATGTGACTTTAACATCAGCTGGCTATCCTGTAATAGTCTCACAACCATTCCCCTTAATCTCCATGGGTTCACAACTCATTCAACCCCCTACCCAAATCAACAAAAACCCTAACAATCATACCTTACTTGACTGGATCCTAGTCAACAAAGCCCCTCACTCTTACCTAGCAAGCTGCTTACCTGACAGTCTTAGTGACCACTCCCCCACTTTCCTAATTCGGCACCACACAAACAGTCTAAAGCCCATTATCCACAGGCAAATACAGAACAAGTCCAACTTCAACCCCAACTCCTTCATCTCCTCCCTGCAAAAAATTAACTGTTCACCACTAAAATACCTCAGCCTAGATGAGGCTGTCCACTTCTTCAACAGTACCTTCCTCTCCATCCTAAACACCCATGCTCCTGTAAGAAATGCCAAAGTCAGATCCAGGCATGCCCCATGGTTACAAAAGGCCACCAGAACCCTAATGAAATCCAGAGATAAGGCCTGGGCGCACTGGCAACTAACAAAAAATAACTCAGATAGGCAATAATTCCTTGAACCACACAATAAAGCCAAAAAGCATATAACATTAGACAAATCCCACTACTATAAATCCACCTTACCAACCACAACCCTAAGCAATTCTAGTCCACTATTAACAATATCCTCCACACAGGGAAGGTTGATACCCCCCAGCCGTCCATTCCCTCCTCCTCCTCCAGCAGTATTGCTAAATCCTTCAACAAAATTTTCACTGAAACTATAACATCTCTAAACAAACAACACTTCCCTACAACAGTCCCCCAACTCCTAACCCTAAACCCCCCACTCCTCTTTTCTTCTTCACCTCAGTACCTACCTCCAACATAAAAAGACTATTGTCAAAAAAACCCACCAAACTTGCAGCTGACAACCTCCCCTCTGAATACTTGAAAATTGAATCTTATACACTAGCCTAGCCTACACAATTTCAATTCTAATCAACAGTTCCATAACAGAAAGCTGTGTTCCCTCGATATGGAAAATATCCCACATCATTCCCCTCCACAAAGGCACCCCCTCCACTGACCTCTCCAATTACTGCCCCATTGCTATCCTCTCCCCTCTCTCCAAGATACTTGAAAAGTGTATCAACACCTAGGTGTCCAACTACCTCCTAGCTAATAATCTCCTCTCCAAAACCCAACATGATTTCAGGCCATATCACAGCACTACCTCCACTCTGCTCTCCTTCACCAACACTATACTTCATCACAAAAACAATGGCATCTTCTCTACTGCTGTATTTGTAGATCTCTCAAAGACCTTTGACATGGTATCTCATGAGCTACTACTCTCTACTCTCCCCAACCTCTCCTTCACACAATCAGCCTGCAACTGATTCCACAGCTATCTACATGGATGCCAGCAATCAGTAATCTGGGATGATAACATATCACCTCACCTCCCAGTTACTCTCGGAGTTCCCCATGGGTCTATCCTTGGCCCTCTGCTATTCTCACTTTTCACTAACAACCTACATACTGCCACCACACAAGCATCTCTTATACTGTACGTAGATGACTCTACTCTCATCTGCTCTGCCCCCACTCTACCAGAACTACATCAAATCACACAGGAATCATTCTCATCTGTAGAAAGCTGGCTATCCAATGCTCAGCCCCTACTCAACCCAAGTAGACAAAACTTCTCCTGTTCCAACCTTCCAAAGCCACCCAAAACACCCTGCACTTCAACATTCTTGCCAAAGACAATACCATCATCTCTCCATCAGAACACACAAAATTACTTGGTGTGGAAATAGACAACAAACTTAGATTTGACACCCACATATCTCTCACAATAAAAAAAGTTCACAAGAAACTTGGTGCGTTATATCAAAGCCACCAATTCCTAACCATGGTGGCTAGAATATCCATAGCCAATTCCCAGATAATCTTCACCCTACTCTATGCATCCTCCATACTTACCAACCTTAGACAGACCTACACAAGCTGGATGTTTGTTACAACAAAACTGCTAAATTTGCCAATGGAACCTCCTACTGCAGCCATCATTGTATCTCCCTTAATGAACTAAACTGGCTAGAACTCCCACAACTCCTTCACTTTGATCAACTCACTCTCACTCATAAACTTATTAACCATCCCCTTAACATCCCTTCCCTTCAAACCTTCTCCAACCCTATCACCCCACTATGCCCCCAAGATCAAGCAACAAGATTCATCTCCCTGTTATCAAACCCAAAAACTCAGCAGGAGAAGCCATATTTTCATGTACCATATCTAAACTTTTGGAACATTCTTCCACCCTCTACCTTCCAGCAGCCTTTTCAAGACTGTACTCAAATTCCACTTAAATTTGCACTGGCTTTTTCCTTGTTCTAATCCAGACTAACACCCCCATCCTTACCCCCTCACCTAGACTCTTAACCCAACTATACTACCATGACTACTAACCACAGTCAGAAACAGCTAGTTGTCTTTACATACTTTAGCATCTTGTCTGACAACTTTGTTACTAATATTATAAACAAGAAACTGTCTTAACTTGCAGCATTTACTGTATATACTGTTGATAATCAATATCTTGTTATTGTATTAAAACCAACAACCTGTAATGTTGTTTACTACTGCTGCAACTCTGTATCTCTATTTATAATGTACATGATGTGGAGCTTTTCTCCCAGGCATCCGCTGAAAAAGGACCTGCGTCCAGTCGGAATTTCCCAGTAAACAAATGTAAATAAATAAATAAGGGGTTTTAATACATAACAATTTTAGCTCCAGCATCCAGCTATTTGCAGATGATGTTTTGATAACTACTGGTGATATTGAAATTTAGCTACAGCAAATAACTATATCAATAAACTACTTTGAAAATGTTTCAGATTTAAAATTTAATAATAATAAGACAAAAAACATTATTAACAAAGCAATTACTGATTATCTAAAGAGCTTTAAATTATTTAATTGGGATAATGCACAAATTGATTATCTTGGAGTTGTCGTTACATCATCTGTTAAAAAAAACAGTGGAAATTAATTATAAACAACATTTGTTGAAATTGAATTAATTGAAAATTGGAACAAATCCTTCTTTACAACTGAAGATCAACTTACCTTGATAAAAATGATTATTCTACCAAAAATCTTATTCTATATACAATCATTAATTTTTCTTCCCACCAAAAAAATTTCAATAAGTTAAATTTTATTTTTATTAAATTGTTATGGTTTCCAAATAAACCAAGAATATCCTTTGATTGGCATACCAAAGGTTGGGAGGAGATGGTATGTCTTTCCCAAATATTTAATTATTATGTAAAATCTAATATTTTAAACATAATATCATTATGGTTAAACTCTTATCATTCTACTTGGAAATCTATACATGCAAAAGTAATTAAAAATTATGAATACAATTTAATCTCTCATATTTTATTTGAAGTAAATAGATTTTACTGGGTTTTAAAATATCACTATACAAACAATATGACTCTAATATCTATCCCATTTGTAGATTATATTATACACACCTTTAAGACATTTATAAATTCTAATTGTATAGTTAAAGACTTACTTTTAATAATTACTTCCAATACCCAATACGTGTGGTTGTTTAGAGACATTTAATACAAGTAAAAATGTTAGAATTTAAGGAAACAAATTTATTATTCTGTCATCAATTCTTAAATAGGAATAAACTGTACACTACTGATCTTCTTGCAAAATCTTCTTTAGAAAAGAATACTTGGTTGAACATCCAAAGTTCCAATAAATATGTATAATAAAATCAAAATCTCTATGGATTATCAAGAAAAGCATATCCCTAAAATCTTAGAATTTTTATTTAATATTAATAGGATTTAATACAAAAACAAACCATATTTATTGATAATATATAAGAAATTAAGAGTAGAATTTGCAACCATAAATTCATCTTTATGAGATTATTCCTCAAAGATAAATGGCAGGGAGTTTTCTGTTAAAGATAAAGTAAACTGATCCAAATCTAGCTGGAAAATTACATCTTCCCTTTATTGAAAATCTATAGTTGGAAATTTCTTCATAGAATTGTTTAACCTCTAACAAAATTGAATTTATAAAACTGAAAAAAATAAGTGCTGGAGATGTAATGGTGACTCATAGGTCAGATAAATGTATTATATCTAACTCACTAATTTTGTTCAACGCTCCAATACCAGATGCCATCCCTAGATCACAGGTGCTACTCTTTTAGTCCATCTGAACCATTACAAGAAAAGTGGTTACTAAAAATTGAAAATGTAAAACTGCTTTATCTTTTACTGATTTTATCTTCTTAGCTAAGGATGTATGTGTGACACTTGTGCACTGGCTCAGCAATCAAGGAGCCTCAATCCTCACCACTAACACCAGTGAGGGGCATCCACATTGGGAAGTACAACAACTATACACACAGTAAAGTACAATTTCCTGTAAGAGCACACAGAGATCACAGTCAATCTGAGGCTGGTTTCTCCCTTTCTCTCCAGATCCCCAATAAGACTCCCCACTGGCAGAGCTATAGGGTGCAGGACTCAGCCTAGTGGTCAAGCTAAAACCTCCAGCACCCTCTCTGTCCAACCAGTGCTTTTTGTCCCTGCCCAAGTAGCTGACACACACATGCACACATGCGCACATACACACACACACACACACACACACACACACACACACACACACACACACACACACACACACACACACAATCTTTAAGGTACAAGTTATATAAAACCACACAGACACTCCTGGGGAAGGCTGGCACAGGTTCTCCAGCTATGCCCCTTCCTGCCAGTCTGTAAGGTAGTACCAGCTGCCACCAACCACTAATATCAGCTACTAAAAAGGCCCTTACCAAAGGGTGTCCAATTATTACTGTGCAATATTACTATCCAAATAATAAGTGTGACCCAGGGCTAAAGACAACACTGCAGGGAAAGAACTTTTCTCGCACACCATAGGTAAAAACTGGAATAGCCTCCCCAATTCTGTGACTTCAGCATCAAATACTTTACAGTTCAAAAACTCACTAAAGGCACAGTTTATGAATTCCTGGCTATGTCCATGTATTATATCATCATCTTCTATTCTTTCCTACCTTCCCTCTCACTTTTTCCTACTATAACCATGGTATTTGTTACAGAATAAGAGTGTTAATGAATAAAGTGGTGTTCACAACACAAACTATGTAGACACGTAGAACCTCTGTATGAGATCTTCTATTTTATAAATGCGCTATTATTTTTTTATCTGTTTTTTAAATGTTTCTATTATTAATTTTCTGTATTTGTAAATGTTTCTTTTCTGGTCTAACTAATGTGGACCTTTTCTCCCCGGGCCTCCGCTGAAAATGGTCCTCATCTAGTCAGACTTTCCTAATCAACAAATGTAAAATAAATAAATAAATAAAGCTATTGGAGTGGCTTGGCCAGTATTACTATATACATGCAATGTACTCTAAAGCTTAAATTATCTCTACACAAAACAGCCACAGTTGAAAGGTTTAAAAATATTTAATAATAAATAAAAACCACAAAACAATACTTCTTACTACACAGTGCTAGTCAAAAGTTCAGAGATCACAGGAAAATGCTTAAAATAATACAGTAGAATAGTTCTGACATCAATACAGAAAAGCAGCTACACTAAACTTACCATTTTCTATCTATATATAAGAGAAATCACAGTTCTAACCCAACCTTAGTTTCCAGTGCCCCTGTCGAGTAGAGCCACTGGAGTTATCCCCGGGGTGAATTTTCTGTTTCCCATCCACTCATCAAGATTTCTCTTGAAGAGGGTCAGTGAGGTGCTCTGCTTGACATGTATGCGAAGTCTGTTCCATAGCATGGGCAATCTCTGGGTTATGAACCTGTCCCTCCAGCATGTTCTGTTGGTTGTAGTAATGAGGTTGAGGTCTCTGGAGTGTGTGGTGTGGAGGGATTGGGATTTTTTTAGATGTAGCATTTCTAACAGAGCTGGGTCAGACATGGCTTTGTAAGTCAAGCAAGAGATTGCCTCTAATTAGGCAATATGAGATGCAAAATAGTTGGGATTTTTTGAGTCTGTCCATATAGGACAAGTGTTTAAGGCCTAGGATCCTCTTTGTGAGGTACTTTTGCAGCTTCTCCAGTTGTTGCACGTGTCTAGTGAGGTACATGCCAAATGGGGCATTGTACTCAATGATTGGCCTAATGAGGGAAGAGTAAAGGGAGACAATGACCTCTTTCTGCCTGGATGCAAAACCCTTACTAATGAGATGTGCCACATAGAAGGACTTTCTGACCACAGTGGCAATATGGTCATCAAAAGAGAGGTTGCTGTCAACCTGTGTTCCCAGATCTCTTATAATGGATTCTTTGTTTAGTGGACTACTATCAATGTGGTAATTCATGGGAACTAGGTTTTTCCCAAAGGGGATGACGACACATTTTTTGGCATTGAGCTTGAGACCAAGGTTCTGTCACCGGTCTCAGTGAGGTCATTCTGTAGGATGTCATCATCACTCAGGCAGTTAATAATAGCTTCCAACTTGCAATCGCCTGTGAATTTTGTCAGCCAGAGTCCTTTCATGTTGGCCTGGACTTCTGAGAAGTAGATACTAAACAGGAGAGGACCCAGAACCGAACCCTGTGGGACTCCACTCATGACTAGTCAGCAGTCTGACTTGGAGTCAGCTACTTTCACACTGTGGGTTCTGTGAGTCAGTTTGCAGTGATGTAGGGGTTGATGCCTAGCTTAACGAGTTTTTCTTTGATTCCTGAGTGGGGAATGTTATCAAAAGCCTTGGCCAGATCAAGGTAGACTCTATGAACCACCTTGCCTTCATTCACAGCTCTGGTGACGGACTCAAAGAAGTAGACCAAGTTAAGTAGGCATGATCTGCCCTTCCCAAAACCAAACTGTGTGGGATCCAGAGTTTGGAGATTCCCTATATCCTTGTTTATTAGGTCCATGATGATGTGTTCCATAGCTTTGCATATCAGGCTCATCAGGCTAATGGGGCGATAGTTCCCAAGGTCTGTAGTTACTCCTTCTTTGTGGAGAGGGATGACTTTAGCAGTGCGCCATTCAGTAGTGACAAAGCCTGAGGTGAGGCTGTAATTGAACAGGGCATACAGGTGAGATGACAGTTCACTATGTAATTCATGTAGAACACATCCAGGGATATTGTCAGGTCCCATAGAAGCTGTATTCTTGGCCTTGGACAGTGCTGTTTTTACCTGTGCAGCAGTAATACTGGATGCCTGGAAATCTACTGGTGTTGTGATTGGTCCTTTGAGGGGGAGAGAGAGGTAAAGTTGGCACTGAATCTGTTAGACATTATATTGGCAATATCTGTTGGCTCAGTAAAGGTACCATTGTGCAGTAGCTCAGAGCAAATCTGGGTATTGCCATGGAGATTCTTTACATAACTATAGAAGGCCTTGTGGTTGTCTTTAATATCTGCTGCAATTCTGTTTTCATAGCCAGCTTTAGAGGATTTGATGAGTGATATCAATGTTCTGTTAAGGCTGATAAGGGAGTTTTTCCAGTCTTGGGACTTCACCTTATTCCACATCAGTTTCCTCCTCCTGTTGTAGAGCAAAGCAGAGTACTGGTGAGTTGTTGTCAGCTTTTGGCAAAATCCAAAATGCTCCCTCTCCGTCTCTGAGAAAGTCCTTTAAATTACATCTTGTTGACTCATTTTAGATTACATCATTCTTAACAATTCTCTGGTTTCATCACATATCTCTCTCTCTAGGATGATAAAGCAATCAAATATAGCTTGTCCTCTTTCCATTGTTTAAAAACCTGTTGCTCATCTTCCTTTTCAAGCTTTGTCTCTTGAAGCTTCTTCAAGAGAATAATCTGGGCATTCTCCCTATTTATCTTATTGAAAATAGCTTTCCCTTTGAAGGCTGAAGAAATACCTTTAACATTCCATGAAATACAGTTTATGTCTGCCTGCTATTCACCCCCCTCCCCAGATGCTGATACAGATAACTATTAGACGTGTACATGAAATGTTGAGAATATTTAGGTGACACTATCCAAAAATCAAATGAACTTAGCACCATGTAGTAAAAGCTTTTAATAGGGCAGGATGATGTACAAAGGATCCTCATTATCTCAACCCCCCCCCCAGTCACCTCTGTACCTGTATCTTTAACTTGTCTCACTGAACACCAAGTGTAAATACCAGTATACATCTGAGACTTGAAAAAGCTATAGAAATCTCCAAGTGCACCTGGGTGGACCCCTCAAAGGAAATAGCATTATTTGTTAACACCCAGCACTATATAATTCTCAGTAACACATTATAATTAAAATATCTAATTTATAACACTATATAGCAGCAAGCACCGAATAAGTGAAAAATCCCAACAGAATAAATGTGTTAGACACCAGCACCACCTCTCAACACAGTGCCTAAATAATTCAGAACCAGTACTTCTCCTTCAAATGAGTAGGTCTAATAAAATAACAGCAGTATTAACAGTAACATACATTGTTAGTAATTACAATTGGTTAAATGTACACCTTTTCTTTCATGGTCATGATCTGAGCACTTAGCAATATCTATAATGCCCTGCCATGAATACTACATGAGTTTAATTTCTTCTGCAGTTGTTTCAGGAGTAGGACAACCTTTTATTTGTTCATCAGGCACCAGATTGACTGCTCATAGGGTCGCTAATGGTTCAAACCTGTTATGCATTGTTAGACAGAGGTTTTGCTTAGTAAGGCTTGTTTTCTATACTTGGTAACTTGGGATGTGACGGACAAGTCATTCTTTTCTGTCAAATCACCTTCTTGTTCAGTGAAGTTAGCACTCAGCTGTCTTTTTCCCCCTGTTTTAACAGGACTATATATTTCTTGTGTCTTTTCCAGCCTCTCTCATGGTTTTACTGTCTCACCCTTTGACATGGAGAGCTTAGCAGGAAATCTTAATAAATTAATACTACATCCCAAGTCTCTGTAAATGTGAAGAACATGTGCAGTTTACTTTTAGAGTGAAGAGAAGCACTGCAGTCTGGTGCTGTATTCAGCTGGCAGCATGTCATCTGAAGATTGCTACCTTTTTCTACAGGATGCAAATATCACTGCAGTCCAAAAACCTGAAAATCAGGTGTATGGAAAGACTATAGGCTCTATTCTTACTGTCTATTCGGAGGGTCCTTTCAGTGACCATCTCCTGCCCTTTTCAAGCTATACACTCAGATTTAATAAAGGAGATCAGGTCACCTCATTCAACGTTCTCTATAAATCATAACTGATTGTGATGGGCTTGATGTTCAAGATCTTCTATTTTATTTTCTAATCTTAGTGATTAAAACTGGAGGTCCTGTGGCTGGGAGGAATTCAATGCAAATATTGCCTTGGGATTTCATTTTGACATTTCATTAGAGGAATATTTAATAACTAGAGCTGCACATTTTGATTTTCTGTGGTTACTATTATTTGTTGAGCATCCATCATACATCTCAACTGTCCAGAATTTTACCTCATATTTTTGGTCTCTTCCTCATAAAAAATTGTGGTTTTCTAGCAAATCTTTGAGGATTGATGCCATTAAATAATAAAAGAATGGGTATCAGACATCATATCCTCCATGAAATGCATGCTAACACAACACCTTTTATTCTAACAACTTTCTAAGTTTATAAGAGCAATATTTAAACATCGTCCCTATTTTTGGCCTTTGTCCCACCATTATTTTTGGCTTTGTACAGATTTCTTCTGCTAAGAGGCTGAGAGGTATGGCATCCAACTCTGTGCTTTGAAACAGAGTTATAAGTCTTTCCAACTCAGAATGAATCCCCTGTGTGAGCAACCATTAGAGATCACTCTTTTGCCATGCACAGTGCCATGCATGCCCACATAAGAGGTAGAATAATACAGGAATCACATCTGAAAATAGTAAAGTGGAAAGAAAGTGCAAGATGTTTAACATGTTTGCCAGGAGTCTAAAATCAGAACAAGAAGTACAGAGTTGTGCCATTTGCAGTTCATACCACAGTAAGAACCCAAAAGAAGATTATCCATGAAGCAGAAAGATAAGATACATGACTTCTTTGAAATGGAGCAACCCTATGTCTGCTCTATTTCAAAGAAGACATGTATCTTATCTTTGTGCTTTAATAGTCTAGATTCTCTGAAATAATAAAACTGGCATACAAAAGTAGGTGTGATTAGTGCATTAAACTTTATATTCTCGAGAAAGGGAATAGGTTACTAGGTCTGCAAGCCCAGCAACTACCTGTGAAGTTATGATACTGATGTTGTCGTGTCTGATAATGGTCCACAATACAAAAGTCAGCTGCATTGTCCTAAATGGGAATTCTGATATAAAATATCCAGTCCACACTATTCTAGGTCCACAGGACAAGAGCAAACAGCCATGCAGACAGTGAAGAATTTCATGATAAAGAACTGTAGTGAAAGCTGCGAGGACTGTTATCTTGCAGTTTTATAAATATAGGAAATTATTGCAGGGCTCAGTCTTTCACTAGCACAACTACTAAAGGGCAGAATATGGAAAAATATATTATCTACTACAGCTATAATGCTGATGCCTGGAAAATGTATTTTTATTTGCCTTTGTTAACATTTCTATTTCAGTCTCAGTCCAGAGAAACTAGAACTGAACTACAAAGGAATTAATATGTCATTGGTGTTAAAGAAGCACTATTGCTGGTAATCAAGATTGTGCATTTGCATTTATTTATAATTAACAATTTATCATTAGTGTGCACTTACTGGTTTATTTTCATTCATGTAATGGTCACTGATTTGTGAATGTTGTCTCTTTTGGTATAATTATATGTATGTATGTATATTTTTATATCTATATATATGTTTATGAGAGAGAGAGACCGCAGGGAAAACTGGTACTTGTGAGCAACAAAGCTGCTGGCTGAGAATCCTAAAAACATCAGGAAGAAACAAGCATGCACTGTAGACAAGCTCAGCTGAGACTTCAGAGTAACCAAACAATTATAACTCATTTAGAAATCAAAAGTTCTTTATAGAAAAACAAATAGATGAATACTTTTACCCTGAAAAGAGCTTTGACAGATCCAAATCCAGTTTACATGACATACAGTAATTATATGCTTTAACACAGAGATCATTGTCAATTCACTCAAAATGGGCTAATAAGTGTACGTCACAGGCTGTTCATCCAGGCTACAAGAGAATAAGTCTCATCTGTCATACCTGTTATAGCTTATAGGCTGTATTCTTATACTATGTGGCTAGTGCCTAATTAAAACAAACACTTTATATGCATCTCATCCATGGCTCTGTATAACTATTAGTACATCATTGTATCTGTGATGTGATAAGTACATGCTATGTCCCATGTTTACACTGGGAACAAGTACTAAAAAATATGCAACAACTAGTCAAATTAACACCCTAAAGTAGTATACTGTAATAATCATAACTGCAGATAGTCAGCACCTACCGCATATCCTTTATGTCAGGTAGTCTACCCCCCTTTCCAGGACAGGATGAATTCAACTTTCTAGTGATTTATCAAGTACACATGTATTCAGCAAGACAGGAAAGAGCTCTGTATGGGAGAGGTCTAAGATAAGCTGCAGCATTTTATGAAAGTGAGCAAAACAGGGTTAAATGAGGAAAGATGTAACTGGCTTCTGTTTTAGTTTGTTCTATCTGAATGTTGTCAAAACAGGTGTATTATATGAGGCTTTCAGTAACATGTTTCATTAAGTCCTAGTTGCCACAGTAGCAATCCTTATAAAACAGCAAAGTGTAATTCCCACTATGGGAGTCAGTGAGCCTCCATTAAGTGCATCTTGTATCAATCCCTGTTCTACCTCTCAACTGTACAGATTTTTTGCCTCATATTTTTGGTCCACATTTCATAAAGTTGTGGTTTTCTGGCAAATTAGTGGCAAATCATTAAACACTGAAGTTAGAAAATAATGACAGATGTTTGAGTTTCAGACTTCATACCCTTCAGAAAAAGTTGTGCTAATACAAAACCTGCTAGTCTATCAACTTTCTAAGTTTGTAAGAGCAATATTTAAAAATTGGCCCTATTTTTGGGCCTTTGTCCCACTTTTATTTATGGCTTTATCCACATTTCTTGCTCTAACAGGTTGACTATGCAAAAAATAAATTAATTAATTAATTAAAAAAAACATTGCAGAGTTGTCTAGGAAGAGTGAGAAAATATGCAACTGTACAGACTTTCTAGTCCTTGGTAGCATACTGAATTTACTCACTCATTAAGTATAAGCAAGATATTAATTTATATATAATTGAAACATGTAGAAAATAATTCACAGATTGTTAATACAGTACAAAGAAATGTTAGGTATAATATAAAGATAGATCCACTGACAATAGTCTTATATACAAAAGCAGTGCAGATGCTACAGGCTGTAAATTAACAAAAGCTGAGCCTCTGATGGGAGGGATATCACACTTTTAAACTTTTATATTATATGTAATACTACTGTCTAAAACAGAGGTCTCTCATTTCAAATTCTAATGCATTTGTCAAGAATAGTATTATTAGTAAGCATAAGTGTTAAAACTTTCCTCCATTAAGTTATACAAGATTTTAATACTGCTTTATGCACACTCATTATTTAATGTTGCTAAATCTATTGATTTTGTTTTTCTGGTTTTGCAACTAAGTCTGTCATGTACACATATTTATTATTTTGTGAAGTTACCATATGAATGCACTTAATGTCATTGTACTGTTCTACACAGATCTGATTTAGCCTCACCTACTTATTAGTAGTTAGGCATAAGCACTAACTGACTCCGGAGTTTATTTAGTTCTTTTTCTTTACTTGCATCAGATTCAAAAACAGCAGTAAACTGATGATTTTTCTCAAGGCCAAAGTGTACCTTTTACTTTATGTCTACCTTTTACTTTATGTCAGCATAGTCACCCAACTATAATTTTACATCTAAGTTTATGTAATAAACCTCCTAGGCTCAGTTTATGTGGCCTGAGGCATTGCTGCCTTCTTGCCGTGATTAGATTCAGCACTTTGTATTAATTAGCCTCACACATTTAGTTTAGGGGTGGTATTCAAGTCATTAATGCAAATGCATTAAGGGGTTTGGAGGAGAATGTAGGCAGGTGCAGATAAGCTGTGATTCATATAGGCCATTTATACCAATTTGCTGTGTCTTCGAATGTAGTTATGCAAGGAATAGATAATGGATGGTAATGAGAGGGGACATCAATGTTCTTATGCTAATTAATACTATTTTATGCTATTTACAATTCATAGTCAGTTTTACCCACTTTTTCCTGCTTGTTGCAGAAGTGGTATAAAAAGTAAGGCCTCGCCAAATGTATCAGAGATGCAACTAGTGGTGAGCTTTACTATTTCTAGGACAGAGCTGCTTGTCTTTGCCAGGCCAAAACCGCTTGCACCCAGTGGCCTTCACCCACCAAGAAGGCAGTTAAGCAAAGGATTACTCATTATAACTTTGATAATCAAGAGATCCCTCATAGGTTTAGAGTGGACAGAAACATTTTAAGGGTCTTAGTCAGCATGTTTGACCCTACAAAGGCACTGGAATAATGCATGGACTTCCTATTCCTGTGGACACCAATGTATGTATAGCCTTCACTATACTTGCTACAGGGACCATTTAGAGACAGTCTGGGGACACCTTGGAAATCTCATAGGCTTCTGTTTTGAGGATACTGAAGGAGTTCCTGAATGTAGTCTTGGCACATGTGGCTCAGTACATCTATTTCCCAGTGTCACATCAGGACCAATCTCAGACTATACGTGCCTTTTATGAGATGGCACATTTCCCTGAGGTACTCGGTGTGATAGATTGTACCCATGTTACAAATAGAGCACCTCCTGGTCTACATGGGGAGCAGTGCCACAATAGGACGGGCTTCCATTTCATCAATTACAAGATAGTGTGTGACGCATGGGGGTGCATCACCAATGTCTCTGCTCAGCATCCTGGCAGTACACAGGATTTCCATATATGACACACTAACTCACTTTACTATCTCTTCTTGCATGTTAAGATGTCCAGTGGTCATCTTGTTAGCAAGCTGATTTTTTTTAATTAGTTACTCATGTTAAATGTAATTGCTGTGTTTTAATCTACATTTTCTTATTACATCTCCCCTCCCCTTTCTCTCTCTCTTTTTTCATCATTCCTTGATTTTTGTCAATGCAAATGCCTTGGAACAGCTTCTTGATACCCCCACAAGGGATGATAATATCTTGGTCTTGGTATTAACCAACATGAGTAACCATTGCAGCATCCCTATAGTATCATTCTCCCTGTTAAGACCTGACCACAAAGTGGTCACTTTCAAAGTCACCATCTCCCCCAACCCCCCTCTAGCTAGGATCAGATATAAAAGCCTCTCTAAAGCTGATTACAGCTCTTGAGGGATGGTATAAACAACTTCACAACCCCCTCCCTCTCTGTAGGAACTGGCACCAATATCCAAAACTATACCAAAGCACTGTACAAGCATTTATATAGATGCATGGAATCAGGAATACCCAACAGGACTAAATCATCCTCCCCAAGGAAGAGTAAACCTATCTGGTGGACATCTGCAATAAATAACCTCTATAAGAAAAAGGAAAAAATGCTGGCCAAGACCAAGAAAGAGCATGTGTCCAATTGAAGCAATGGCTCCTTAGCCTGAACAAGCAAATAAGAGCACTAATAAAATCCTCCAAAGCAAACTTCAAGTCCAGATTAGCCATATCTACTAGAGACAATCATAAGGCCTTTTTCAGATTTCTGCAACCTCAAAGGAAGCACCCAGATCTGTTCAGAACTGGTGGCAGTGGCGGCTGGTGACTTCAAATCACAGGGGGGCTGCAGGAGACGCTGAATGGGTGGGGTCAAAGGGAAGGGGTGTGGTCAACCATAAAGGGGAGGAGCTATGCACAAAACCACAAAAAACTAACTTTAATTAAATACGCTGCCCTGGGTGGCAAACCATCATTATGAAAGTCCAATCAAGACAAAAATAAGTGTAGAAGAATAAAAATATTTCAATGCATTGGCTGCATGACAGCTTACTTAATATCTAGATGGAAACAAAAGGTTGTGAGGCATGAAAAAATAAATTACTTTTTAAATATATTACTGGAATGCCAGTCAAAATCAAGTATAAGAAAACCAGAAGCACTCAACTCAAACCACTTCTCCTTGCACTGCAGTTCTAATTATAATATATTCAGCTTTAAAGTACCAAGCAACATGCTGAAAGTAGAAATCTATGTGATGCCCCCACTTGTAAAAATGTTTCTTATCCAAAAAAGACCTGCTGCCTGACAACTTGTTTCATGGGGAAAACATGATAAAAGTAAAAAAATGAAAAGCAAACAAGAAACAAGCTCAAGATACATTGCTTAAAGGATTACTGTACAGGTTATGGACCACACATGATTGGCATTCTGTTTAGTTTACGGGTAAAGTCTGTAGAGATGACTGGAAGTCTCCAACAAGTGTAATGAGCTTTTTAAAATAATGGAATCCTGTCCTTTAATACCCAAGGCTTATACATTATCTAGTCAAGTATTCTCTGCATGGCAACAACAGAAAGGCTTTCAATGTTGGCAATTCTTTAACAGTATGCTTATTAAAGCTTACTTGCATCTTACAATGTCAGACAAGCTTACCTTATGGTCATTAAAGCATTGCTACTTAAACACAGAGCAACAGGCACTTTGAGTAATAAGCATAAATCTGAGTAATAAGCATAAATCAACAGTACAAAAATATGACAGAAACCAGACCATTCTGCAAAATCAAGGACAGATGAAAAGCCACTGTAGTACTTATGCAGTGTGTCCTCCCCATCCAAGGTAGATACAACTACTCCTTGCCTTGCTTGGACACATCCAGAGTCACTACATGGGGGAGTGAGGTGCAACAAGCATGTCACAATTTGAAATCTCTCTGGCTGACTGTGATGGCCCTGACACATTTGTCATACCTCTCAACCTCAAGAGCAAGAAATCTGGACAAAGCCATACACAGAAGTGGGACAAAGGCACAACAATAAGGACAATTTTTAAATATTGCTCTAATAAACTTAGAAAGATAATAGAATAGGTCTTGCATTAGTATGAATTTTCTGAAGGGTATAAAATCTGAAACTCAAATGTCTGTCATTTTCTAACTTCAGTCTTTAGTGATTTGTCACTAATTTGCCAAAAAACACAATTTTATGAAAAATGGACCAAAAATGTGATGCAAAAATATAAAATAGACACACAATACAGCTGCTACCTGTCAAAGAAGGGACACTTTAATATTAGTACTGCTACCTTGAGCAGCTGACAAAATAAAAGAATCTACATGCATTTCAAGTAATCTATAACTTTGATTATTACAGTTATTTCTTAATTGTAAACCCTCCATGTTTTCTTCCAAAATTGCTATTTTGTGGAGGGATTATTAGGGGGAAGAGCAACATTTTGAGCCAAAAATGGGGACAGTTGAGAGGTTGACTATGCCTAATTCTATAAAGCAATTTATTTGCATGTACCTCTCAACCTGTTAATGCAGTAAATCTGAACAAGGCCAAATATATTGGGGGCACATATAAACAGTACTAAAAATTGCTCTTGTATAAATGGAGACAGTTGATAGAACGGCTCTCACTTTAACATGCATTTTTATGAAGGTTATGAAGTCTGAAACTTATTATTTAGTGACTTCTGGCAAATCATTTAGGAATTAAAACTATAAATTTTATGAACAACAAACCAAAAATAAGAAGCAAAAATCTATTCATTCTTTGAAAATCTGGACAGTTGGGAGGTATAGTTCAGCTGGGCCTGTCTGAGTTTGCTGCCCTCCCCCCCCCCCCTGACAAAATAATGGTTGAATGGAGCCTCTGCAGCCATTCCAATGAACCATTACTTGGCTATTTCACTCCATTTACCATAAACACTAATGTGCATACTGCTTTACTTCAATGATGAGTTGGACTTCATTTGAAAGTTTTATTTTGTATTTTACAGCACAAACATTAAGTCATCTGTTAAACAAAGCAATGCAGTCTCACAATGAAAACTTAGCATTAAAACTTCTCTGCCCTTGAAACTCACATTCATTGAAACAGCATTGAAACCCACATTCAAAGAAAATACATTTTGCCAGTGGCAGATAAAGATTAATTTTGGGCTGTTTTCGAATCATAGGCCCCTTGCATATTAAACATACATGTGCTCTTTGATACACCTTCCTCATTGTACTAAAATTATATTCCTTGTACAATACAGTACACTTGTTAGAGGGTGTTTTAAATTTGTTTTGAACATTTTCCAGTAAGCAATGAAACAAAACATATGCACCCATAATGGCAAAACTGCCCAGTTGAGAACATTTATCATAAAAACGTCTACTCAGACTTCCACAGTCCACCATTATTAGTAAATATACACAATTCTACAGTCCACCATTATTAGTAAATATGCACAATTCCACAGTCCACCATTATTAGTAAATATGCACAATTCTACAGTCCACCATTATCAGTAAATATGCACAATTCTACAGTGCACCTTTATCAGTAAATATGCACAATTCTACAGTCCATATTCAGTGAATTCAGTTCTTGCCATAGCTGTCAACCTTAGCACAAAAACCTGGACGAAGCCAATAATGGGGGAATACAGTCCCAAAAATAGGGACAAATTTAAAATATTCGTCTTATAAACTTAGAAAATTGCTAGAAAAAAGGTTGTGCTACTATGTATTCTGAAGAACATGAAGTTTGAAATTCAAATGCCGGTCAATTTTACTGTGGACAGAACAAAAACAATTTTCAGCAGAGACGCAGGGATTAATACTGCAGACACGTCTTTGTAAAATGGCAGGGCACCAGAGCAAATCCACACAAACAGGAGATGCAGACTCCACACAGAAGCCACCCCAACCAAGAGTCAAACCAGAAAACCTATAGCTGTGAGGCAACAATACTACCACTGCACCATCAAATCTGCAAGGAATTAAACATTCAGAAACCTGAAGTCTGAAATTCAAATGCCGGTCAATTTTACTGCGGACAGAACAAAAACAATTTTCAGCAGAGGCATGAGGGATTAATACTGCAGACACGTCTTTGTAAAATGGCAGGGCACCAGAGCAAATCCACACAAACACAGGGAGGAGATGCAGACTCCACACAGAAGCCACCCCAACCAAGAATCAAACCAGAAAACCTATAGCTGGGAGGCAACAATACTACCACTGCACCATCAAATCTGCAAGGAATTAAACATTCAGAAACCTGAAGTCTGAAATTCAAATGTCTGTCAATTTTATTTAACATTTGTTAATCAGGACAGTCTGACTTGGAACAAAAAAACAATTTTCAGCAGAGGCCCAGGAAGAAATAATGCAGACATGTCTTTGTAACATGGGAGGACACAAAAGCAAACCCACACAAACACAGGGAGAAGATACGGACCCCACAAAGAAGGAACCCCAGCCAAGAATCAAACCTGAGAACCTGCATCTGTGAGGCAACAGTGCTACTACTACACCATCAAATATCAAGCATTGCAGCATTTACAAACCACAGATATTATGAGGAACATATCAGATCAAATATGAGGCAAAAATCTGCAATTTTTTTACAAATGGTGGTGGGTAGGGAACTCAAGTCTTTAACACCTGCATACAGGGTACAGGGTTCAAGCCTGAGGTATTCCCTACCACACCACCATGAGCACCTGGGGCATTTACACACACACACACACACACACATCCAGTTAAAAGCACCACACACACACACATCCAGTTAAAAGCACCACACACACACACATCCAGTTAAAAGCACCACACACATCCAGTTAAAAGCACCACACACACACACATCCAGTTAAAAGCACCACACACACACACCCAGTTAAAAGCACCACACACACACACCCAGTTAAAAGCACCACACACGCACACATCCAGTTAAAAGCACCACACACACACACACATCCAGTTAAAAGCACCACACACATCCACTTAAAAGCACCACACACACACATCCAGTTAAAAGCACCACACACACACACATCCAGTTAAAAGCACCACATACACACCTCAATCCAGTCCAGTTAAAAGCACCACACACACAACTCTATCCAGTCCAGTTAAAAGCACCACACACACAACTCTATCCAGTTAACCAACACATAAAGTAAAATGCACCATACACTTACCTGTCTGTTCTCCATACCATATCCTGCCCGCGCAATACTCACAAAGACCCGCGAGATCCCAGCAAAGCTCCTTCCCGACGAGATCCCAAGCTCCCTCCCGAGACTGTTCTGACTGCTGCTGTTGCAGTCCGGACGCGATATATCCTCCCAGCATGTCTGTGCACAGACGTCTTCTTGTGTCCCTCTATGGGTCCTGCCGGACTGCCGTGAGCATGCGCATAGACCGACGGTAGTCGGGACTACTGCGCATGCGCGAAGTCCGCGAAATTTAAAAAAAATTTTTTTTTTGTTTTCTTTTTTAATTTTTAGTTTGAGGGGGCTGCAGTCCGGCAGCCCGATGCCACGAGCCGCCCCTGACTGGTGGTCAAGGACACCATATATACAAATGCCATAGAGATATAGCAAACTTGCTGGCAGACAGATTCAGCAAAAATTTTACCCCTCTACGCCACCCCATCAGTAAATCAGAACATCTCCATTACCTCCCCCTTCCCCTTATATCTAGGGAACGGGTCATCACTGCTCTCTCAAAGGCAAAATATACAGCCTCCATGGGACCTGATAACATCCCAGGATGCATCCCATGTGAACTCAGGCAGGAACTTGCAGCACCACTAGGCACCATGTTCAACCAAAGCCTGAGTACTGGCTTTATCCCAGCTGAGTGGAGGACAGTCACTGTCATCCCTTTACACAAAGGTGGAGCATCCACCGATCTGGGAAATTATAGACCCATCAGCCTAACTAGCCTGATCTGCAAGGTCATGGAACGGATTATCACGGACCTCATTAACAAGGACATTGGCAACCTCCAAATGCTTGATCCCACACAGTTTGACTCCGTCAAGGGGAAGTCAGGTCTACTAAATTTGGTTGCCTTCTTTGAGACAGTCACCAAAGCCATAGATAAGGGGAAGATGGTGCACACCACTTACCTTGACCTGGCCAAAGCCTTTGACACTATTCCCCAATCGGGAATAATAGATAAACACTCTCAACTAGGCATCAACCCATATGTTACCAGATAGGTATCAAACTGGCTCACTGATAGAAATCACATAGTCAAAATAGGGGAAGCCACCGCAAGCAGTAGACCTGTAACAAGCGGCGTACCCCAGGGTTTGGTCATGGGGCCTGTGTTATTTGGGATATACTTTTCTGAGGTGCAGGCTAAAACCAGTGGGCTATGGCTGACCAAGTTTGCAGATGACTTCAAGATGGGTGCTGTCATCAATTCCCCTAGTGATGTGGACATCCTCCAAGAGGGTCTTGCTCAGACAAATGACTGGTGCCAAAAACATGGTCTCAAGCTGAATATCAAAAAATGCATCATCATAATCCCCTTTAGGGAGTGTGACATCCCCACAAATTATCACATTAATAATGTCAATCAGTCATAAGGGATTTGGGCACCCAGGTTGATAGCAACCTGAATTTTGACCACCATGTTGCTTCCATTGTATGGAAAGCCTTCTACATGGCCCACCTCATAAGTAAGGGTATCTCATCTAGGGACAAGGAGGTCATAACATACCTGCATGTTTCCCTTATAAGACCCATTATCAAGTATGATGCCCCTTTTGGCATGTACCTCACAAAGCACATGCAGCAGCTGGGGAGACCACAGATGTTCCTCACCAGGAGAATCCAGGGCCTCAAACATCTACCATACACAGACAGGCTAAAAGCCCTATCCTCTACTCGGTTTCATACAGACTCCTCAGAGGTGACCTCTGTCTGGCATACAAGGTGTTCACAGACCCAGCTTGATGAAACTGCTACATATCTGCAAGTCAAGCTCCACTAGAGTAACCCACACATGTGGCCTCGACCTGGTCTGTGACATCAACAAGACTTGTTGGTGGGACAGAGAGACTCCCCCATCTAAGGAATAGACTCCCTCTTCACATCAAGCAGAGTACCTCTTTACCCTTTTTAAGTGCAGCCTGGATAACTGGATGGAAAACAGAAAATATAACCCTGGGATTCCACCCATGTCCCTGATGGACAGGGGCATTGTGGGCTGATTTGTCTAAACATGGGCTAAACTCTTGGCTAGGCTTATAAGGGCCTCAGGGCTAATAGTCTAGTAACCTCCTATGATACTATGAAGGGAATGCTGGATGTCCACTGGAGCCATGGCTCATTACTCCTGTGGGAAATCCATCTGGAGCTGCAGAAAAGAAATATAACACTTACTGTATATTCCATACTTTACTTATGTTATATTCTGTTAACTGCTTTTGGAGCTTTTCTCCCCAGGCCTCCACTGAAAATGGGCTCTGCCTGGCCCAGTGGACTTCCCCAATCATCAAACTGAAAATATATAAAATAAATAAATAACATTGCTGTCCCAAACCCGTATTGTGATTGAGGGGATATTTGGCATCCTTAAGAGCCATTACAGGTGCCAGAATGAGTCTGGTGACCGGCTGTGAGAAATGTATTGTGACTGCTCACTGTGAATGCTGACATTGCTGTCTTGAGAGCCAGTATTAGTATCACATGATCTTCCCCCACATGTCTGGACAGTCTCCCTTCCCCTGGTAAACCTGTTGTTACCAATGGTAAACTTTCAAGTACCATTGTTGGTAAGATTTTCCTCCCTTACCCTTGTGGTGTTTCTTCAATACCATAATTGGTATTGTCTCTCCTGTTTAACCTATTAGCTTTGGCTTTATTAAGGTGTTTCCCTTTTTTTCTCTACATATCAGTGTACTGTTATATTTGTGACTTTTTTTTAATGGAGTTGACTTTATTCTAGTTGGATTATACAGTTGGCCTGAGGTGTTTCCCTTTTTTTCTCTACATATTAGTGTATTGTTATATTTGTGACTTTTTTGAATGGAGTTTACTTTATTCTAGTTGAATTATACAGTTGGCCTGTGGTGTCTTTTCTATCAAGATGTCAGATAAGAAGGGTACTTCAGGTTTTAAGCATTGTACTTCATGTCATGGCATGTTATATAATAGTGATTCTCATGATGACTGTGTATACGGTTTGGGAGTGCCCCACCTTTCGGTGCAGCCTCCATGTGACAGTTGTCAGAGTTTCAATCAACACACTCTTAATGAGCGCAAAAATAAACTCATGCTGAAAGGGTTACTCAAGTCTCACTTCTCAGAGGCCACTTCTGTGATGGAAGTCTCAACCCCTCCTACTAAGAACAAAAAGAGATCCCACTCTGTTCCTTCTTCACCATCAGGAGATCAGAGCAAGCATGGGAAACCAAAAGTCCAAAAATGATCTTCAGAGCATAAATTTGCCTCTACAGTTCCATCTTCCTTGGCTCTGATCATCTCAAAACCTTTGATACCAGTGCCAGTTTCAGCACCAGTTCTGCCTCCTGCACTGAACATAGACCTTACTATGCTTATTTCAACTTTGGCACGTGGCCACTTCGGCTCAGGCACACCTTCGACTACTCCATTAGGTTCCATTTTGGAACCAACCATTTTGGCTCCTTCGGCACTGAGCATTGTACCGACCTCACTAGTTTTGACCTCTACTTCCGGTTTCGAAACTAGAGACTTCGGTGCCGGCAGACCTTGCACCATGGACCCAATACTCCCCTTCCATAGATCCATTTCTGGGCCAAGCGTATGGCCCCTTCATCAAACGTCCTGACTCCCCATCCAGAGTATCCACTAGATCCACCAGGAGCCTGTCGGAACATGATGTGGTGCAGCTTGTAGACCAGCTGTTGTTAGCCAGGGGGATCCCCACACTTTCTAAGACCCATCCACCTGCAGGACATGGGTTGACTTATCCATGGACTCCATCTTACACTCCTCCTTCGACCATCTCAGTTCCAAAGCCTTCTGCTCTGACATCCTTCTTGGAACCCATCACCTCAGTGCCTATGGCACATCTCACTCCGAGTTTGTCCCTTTGGTCTTCGGTTCCCACTGAACTGGTCCTTCCTTAATCTGGGGATTGGGGGACGGGCGCATCGGCCTTGGGTTCGGAGTCACCTCTCTCCTCGGTTTTGTTGATAGCCATGTCTGTGCCAATCCTGCTTGAGGGTCCATCCTTGGGGGTGGGTTCATCAGAGCGGGGTATGACCCCGGTTCTGAGGTGGTCTCATTTCTGGGATCCCATCCCTCTTTGGGTGGGCCTGCCTTCCCCATGATAGAGAGGGATCTTGCTTCTGGCAGCACTCCTTTGATGTCAGAACCCCAGTTTTCACCCCCTGAGCTACAGCAGTCTCAGACCACCTCCCCCTGGGACACCAGACAGAGAAGCCACAGGACACCCCTGTTCAAGGTACCCACTCTTCCGAGTCCTCCTCAGAGAGTCCCATTGAGGAGACCCCCCGAAAGAAGACATGCAAGAAGAAGCACATGGACTCACCCAAGGAGTCCTTAATAAAAGACATGGATTACAATGATGGTGAAGGGTCCCCCATAGACATCTCCTGATGATGTCTCCTTCGGGGATATCCCTGGAAATTTTGAAGCAGAGAGGTGACTGGAAGCCCTCCAACACTTCATCTGAGGAGTCAGTGTTCCTGCAGGCTTTTTGTGCCCAGCCTTCTACCTCTTAGGTGACCCCACCTGCCGATGAGCTCATCCAGCTCATCATGCAGCATGCTTGGAAGAACCCCGATTCCATTGAGGTGATCCCTCGATCAGACAAAATTCTTTCCCCTCCCAAGGAGAACCCGCATTCGTCTAAAGGGTTACCAGTTGATGCTAGGGTAGTGGCAGCAGCCAGAAAAAAGGACTTGGCTGAGGAAAGTCTCACTGTCCACCTGCTCAACAGGGAGACCAGGGCAGTGGACAGACTTGGAAAGCATGTTTTTGCATCAGGCACATTTGCTACATGGTCCCTAAATTATTTGGCACATTTTACGAGACTCCAGTGGGACCTGATCTCCAAACTCTCTGGGATGCTCTCAGGACAGTTGTCTGATGAGGTCAGGGACAAAGTGGCCTCAAAGCTCACAACCCTGGAATTAATATCCATCTCATCCATGAGGTTGCTGTCACATGCAACCAAAGAGGTAGTTAGAGCAGCAGGTTCAGGCACTGTTATGAGGCGTCATGCCTGGATGCACGTTTGTGACCTCATGGATCCCTTCAAGTCTTCCTTTCTTAAGGCTCCCATTGAAGCTACATCCCTTTTTGGCACCAAAGTAAAGGACACACGAGACAGGTGTGAGCAAGATGGAAAGACCCTGTCTGCCATAGGCCTACAGTTTTCCAACCCTCAACGTAACTTCTCCAGGAATCAGAGGAGTGGAAAAATGTGGCATAAGAAATCTCAGGGGCCTTTCCATGCCACACATGGTGATGATACCCCCAGAGGCAGGAGGGATAACAATTCCAGATGACCAAGGCTCCAGGAACTCTTTCTATGGACAGCATTATCAACACTCCTGAGGAGCAGCCCAATTGCTTACCTCTGGAAGCAGTCAGGGGTTGTTTCTCTCTGCACCAAACTGTCTGGCAATCTATCACCACCGATCGTTGGGAGCAGAGCATCATCACCACAGGTTGTAACCATTCCACTTTCTTGTCAGCCAAATTTTCCAAGGAAACTTCCTGACATTCCACCCAGTCAAAGCGAAGAAGCAGATTCAGAGATTATAAAGCTGTCTCAAAAAAAGTCTCATCCAACCAGTCCCACCAGACCTGCGCAGATCTGGATCTCAGCAGCTTAAGCAAGTCTGTCACCCAAACCAAATTCCAGATAGTCACAGTTCAGTCCATTCTCCCCTTTTTAAGAGAAGATGATTGGATGTGCTGTATAGATCTCTGGGATGCGTATTACCACATCAACATGGACACACACTCCAGGAGTCTGCTTCATTTCAGGCTAGGGGCCAGTCATTATCAGTTCTGTGCCCTGCCATTTGGTCTCTCTACAGCCCCCAGAGTTTTCACAAAATGAATGGCAGTGGTAACAGCTGACTTGAAAATAAAAGTATTCTGGGCGTTTCCATATCTGGACAACTGGCTCCTTACTACCCCCACCAAGCATCTTCTGGTAACAGCATTGCATTATACTCTCCCTCTCTGGCAAAATCGTTGGGAATAATGATACATTGGGAGAACTCAAAGCTTACCCCTACACAACCAATAGAGTTCATTGGAGCGGTGTTCAGTACTCGGTCCTGTCTGATATCACTCCCAATTCACAGACTCCATCAACTGAGGCTTCAACTGCAGTTGCTACTCACTCAAACAAGAGTCTCAGCAAGGGAAGTTCTTCAGGCCCTAGGTTCTATGGCAGCATCAATCCCAATAGTGCCTCTAGCAAAGCTACATATGCAGATTCTGCAATGGCTCCTTCTGTGTCAGTGGTTCCCAAACTATCACCCCCTCAGTTACCAGATTTGAATAACCAACTCCTGCAAACAGGACCTCCTTTGGTGGGTGAGGCCAGACATAGAACTTTGGAGTTGTCCATTTCATTCTCCTCAGCCCACAGCCATTGTGACCACAGATGCTTCCCTTATCAGGTGAGGGGGCCATTTCTAGGGAAAGACTGTCCATGGCACATGGTCCACCTCAGAGGCCCACCTGCATATCAGTGTTCTGGAACTGAGAGCTGTGCTGTTAGTGTTGCAGGCCTTCCATTCAGCTCTCCCTTCTGGGGCAATTGCAATTCAATCAGACAATATCTCAGTGGTCTGGTATATCAACAAGCAAGGAGAAACCAAGTCCTACCTCCCATGTTGAGAAGCCATGAGAATTTGGTGGGGGGTGATAGCAACACTTATCCCGGGGAGCTCCAATGTGATTGTGGACAAACTGAGCAGATACATCCTCATGCCTCACGAGTGGTCCCTCAATGTCAAGGTGGTGTCAGAAATCTTCAGCCACTGGGGCCAGCCTTGCTGCGATCTTTTCGTCTCCCCATCAAACAACAAGTGCAGCAGCTATTTGCCCTACTTTCCCCAGTGGTGGAGTCACCGAGGGACGTTCTGATCCACGATTGGCCCACAGAACTTCTTTATGCTCATCTTCCCATCCCTCTGATCCCACAATTTCTAAAGAAAGCTCTTTGGTTGAAATGCAAGGTGATCCTTATAGCCCTGTTCTGGCCTCAACAAGCTTGGTTCCCCTTCTTTCGGCCTCACCTAGTATACCTGCCGTGGATTCTAGACCCTCTGTCAGATCTGATTACTCACCCCCAAGGGTTAAGTCACCCAAATTTGTCCAGTCTCAAGCTGACAGCTTGGTTTCTCCACTTCCACTAGTCACCAGGCAAGCTAATCTCTCCTCCCCTGTTCAAGACATCATTCTGGCCTCTCACAAACCATCCACCAGAAGACTATATCAGGATAAATGGAAAAGGTTCTCCATCTGGTCCAAGGATAACATGCTAGATCCATATTTGTGTCCAGTAACTGCATTGCTTCAATACTTGGTTAAGTTTTTTGATAATGGAGCCTCTGCCTCTACCGTACGAGTACATCTAGCGGCAATTTCCACAATGGTATATATGGCACCCCTCTTATCTCTTTACACCTTTGCAAGGCTTTCCTCAAGGGGACCTCTCATATCAGACCTCCTGTCAGACAGCTCATGGAACCATGGAACCTCACTCTAGTCCTTCAGTCTTTGACTCAAAAATCTTTTGAACCTGCTGCAAAGTGTGACCTAAAGTTTTTGTCTTGGAAATCCTTGTTCTTGGTAGCCATCACATCTGCCAGAAAAGTTTTGAGCTGCAGGCATTGTGTATCAAGAGACCCTATCTGGTCTTTCATAAAGACAGCGTATCATTTCGGATGAATCCATCCTTCCTTCCCAAAGTTGTTTCTGAATTCTCCATAAACCAGACCATTGAACTACCAGTGCTCTTTGCAAATTTTGCCAATAGAGGAGAGTATTGCCTTCACTCCTTAGACATACATAGACAATTGAGATTTTACCTAGACAGGAACAAACCTATCCGTAATTCTGAACAGCTTTTCATCTCCTTTTCTGGTGGGAGAGACCGTTTCCAAAGTTACATTATCAAAATGGCTAAGGGACTGCATCTGTTTCATCTAATGCCTCAATAATGAACCTATGCCAAACGTTAAAGCTCACTCCACTAGATCTATGCAACATCTGTAGTCTTCCATTCCAGGGTTTCCATGGATGACATCTGCGTAGCAGCTACTTGGGCTAAGCCTCATACCTTTATCAATCATTACAAATTGGACTTGGTCTCCAGAGGGAGAGCTGCCTTCGGCTCAGTGGTACTCAGGAATGTTCTTCCATAAGGGCCACCCATGGACCTCAAGGTAGCTTGGGATTCTGTCCCATCAGTGATGAATGGAAAGAAGATTAAAACCATCAGATAAAGAAGTTATGTCTTACCATAACATTCCCTCTGTGTTGTTCATCTTCTTTCATTCATCACTTCCCACCCTCCGTCCCCCTCCAAATGCTACTGGGGGATGCTTTGGGTCTAAGTGGTGCCCTAGGGTATTTGCGCAGAAGTGGCCTCGGCATTACTTTTTTTTCTCCAGCAAACTTGATCTGAGGTAACAGGTAGAACAGCATTCTGGGTAGAGACTTTGCTCGAGAGGTTTTTTGCTGGCATGAGCTTGGTAAAAAGGCGGACTTGGTTCCAAGGGCTCGGAACTGAAATCATCAGTGATGAATGAAACAGATGAACAACACAGATGGAACGTTAGGGTAAGACATAACTTCTTTTTTTCTTTTATAAAAATAAAATTAACTGCTTGGTATTTAGTGCTCCTTGCTCTTCTACATGGAAGCATATGAGTACAGATGGAATCAAAAGAATAGGAAATTGTTGTAAAGTGCTGGGGAAGAAATCATAAGGCATTTGTGCAGATGCATATCCCAGATGTACAAAATGGACTGTCCTCCATATGTTTCATTGACATTTACATATATGAGTCATTATTAATACAATCTCATTGCAGGTTGTATTGTCCCTGAAATAAAAGTGGGCCCATGCATGTATCCTTGTGCATTATGCTCCTGACCAAAACATCTCAACATCCACTCCAGCATGGATGTTGCTTTTGGTCTATGTTTTCACTGTCCCCTTAGTCTGTTACAAAGCTATTTTTTTCATGTCAGCCACTGCACTATACATAACAAATCAGACTGCAGTACATTGATGGGTCAAGCAGTCATATAGCAACATTTTGTGATGTATCATTCCTTTTCATATAAAAATTAAGCTTTTAAATACAATAGAAATATGCAAGCAGCAGGCAGAACACAAACACTCTGCTCACTGGGCAAAGTCCTGAACACTGGAAACATTGGGCCCAATCATATTTTCCATCTCATAAGATGATCTCAGTTTAAAATATTATATTCTCAGTTTTATGCTATACAATTTAAAATGCACAGAAATAAATGCATTATTGTCATACAGCAGGTTACACATGTTATCTCATCTATCAGAAATGAGAAGGGAACAACTTTATTGCCTTTCTAAAATAGAAACCAATAAGTACCACATCTGTAAATTAAGGATTTAACTTGCTTACATAGTTTTTCAGTGTATTGTCTACAAATCTAATAATTTACTTTACAAAGCTTCAGTATTTACTTTACCAGGTCTATCCACACAGAAAAATTATTTCAGCACAGAATAGAAGAGTACAACACATAGCTCTTGCACATGCATGTGCGCGCGCGCACACACACACACTACATTTCCAATGGCACATACTCAGCAGGGTCTAACTAGATTGCACTTTATGGGCTGCCATTTAAAGACAACAGCATGCACAGAAACAGGTAGTACACAACCCTAGCACACACAACATAAAAAGTTAAAGCAGTGCCACAATACAATGGAACCCCCCCCCCCCAAAAAGTCCAGTTTCAACTAAACACATAGCAATTTGCTCATTTAAACACAACTTTAAGAAGTCATAAGCCTCTTACCAAAAAATAGTTACTTATTTATTTTTTCCAGCAGCAGGTATGAGGGAGGATTTGACACAGGCTTACTTCCTTGAGTCACTAATTTAATTCACCAATTAAAGATACATACACAGTTTATTCACTGTCTCCTTGTATTGTAGCTCAGATAGCCTGATCCAGAACAACAAAGTATACTATTTTCATAGTGAGGACATTTACTGCCTTCTACAACAATAATTTTACATCCCAAACCATACTATAGACTAAGAAGTGTATAACATCCCTATTACTCTGACTACCACCCTAACTGAAATGTTTAGAAAGTTAGCCCTTTCTTGGCCTCTGGTAATTTGGGCTACAGAAGATTCAAGAATTGCTTACTATATTACTAAAATATTTACAGTTATTGTCCACCTTATGTCAGACAGTATCCAGACAGCTTCCTTGATGTTTGAGTTTTTTTTCTCATTTCAAATAAACTGGATTCTAAAGTGCACATTTTACATCACTAGTTCCCTTCAGCTGTTTGCTCCATCAGACATGCCTGGAGTCATCCCCCGAAAACTATTACCATATCAGTGCACAATATTTTGTCATGTCTCCTCAGCTTCTTTCTAACTTTTTTACATGTTTTTAAATAAAAGATACATGGAAAGATACTATAGCAATAACTGACTCCATGGTGTGGTATACTGAAGATTTACCCACAGTTGGCTTTATTTAATCACTCGAGTGAACTTTTTTGAAGTACTTCACATGCATATGAGACTTGTGTTCCCATGCTTACACAGTACATCAGTGCTGTGCAAAGGAAGCAATGGAGAAAGGAAGATCTTTGTTGCTTTTTTTTTTATTATTTATTTCAAAGAGAAAAGAAACCAGGAGACTTATAACATTCGGGAAAGCCAGGACAGAGAAAATAAAAGGATACTCAAGTACATTTGTTTAGTTTTGCAGAACATACCTGATTATCCTCTTATTTTTCTCTGTGCTGTCTCCCTCATTTATTTGAGGTCTTCATTTTTGTAGATTTATTAAAAAAAGAAAGAAAAGTAGTAATTTTATGAGATATACTAATGGAAAAAAGTCTGAGCGACCAGACCTTTTTTATTGGTATATTCTCAGATTTACAACAGGCACACTGGTTGTGCTGACCAATCAGTGTGCTCGTTTTTGAATATTACTGACCAGTCATTGTATAATACTGCTTTTATCATATTTGAATAGAGGTTCCTACTGGTTCACATTTGCATTTGTAAGATGCTTAATACACCTACACTTAGCTTTTGATAATGAATTACACATGCAGCTGAGTTTCTCATCACATTTCAAAAGAAAATCAGCTTTAGTCTCATACAGCACAGACACTATAGTGTCATAATTCTCTAAAGATTTGTGTAACAAGCATGTCAGGAGAAAAGCAAAATGTTGCATATGATTTTAACTTTTTATGTAATGAAACATCCAGATAAATGTTAAACATTTTAAGTACTACCAGCATACTATTACTAGCATTGCTTATTTACTTTCTATTCTGTTTTAGAGCTGAGTAACTATTTATCATATATTTAGTAATTACTTTTATAACCCACTAATATTAGTTAAGTAGATGTCTTGTATGCACTGCTGTTAAAGTATATATGGTGAATACAAAGCTGGAGGCATTAAGGCACTGCACTGGGACTAGGTTGGAATCCCACTGCTGCGCTGACACCAGCAAAATGTGTCTCTGTCAAAAATCACTTACTTTCTAATCACAGGAATCAACTGGAAAAATGTTGTTTTGTGTTTCTTAGCTAAAAATTGCAAAAGCAATACGTACAATGATGTTTACTGTACTGGTCAGATAAACAACATAGTCTATGGTCTAGCTCTTCACTGATCACTGGGTTTGCATTGATTGATGTAAGGTTCACTGGCAGCTGCAATTTATATTGGTTTGTCCTTATGTATGCACTGCTTTTCCCACCTGAACGACTATAAGAAGTCAGTGTTAATAAAAAGCAACTCACTCATCTGTATGTTTTTCTACTAGCTGCAAGTAGAGAATGTAACAGTTAATAACAGTACCACCAACCAAGAAAGGCAAGTGTATTACAAACTAGAAAAAGCACCAAGAATGTGCAACTCAATGTAGTACAAGTCAAGTTTCACAAACTGCTTTTTCAATTTAATATACGCTCAATGGTCATAGCTCTGTCTTTCAACCTCAGAAGAAAACACTAGATAACAGACCAGTAAAACACAGACACAGTCACAAATCATTGCACATTGCATTTCTTTTACCTGAAGCAGCCGGGGGAAGAACTGGGTCTGGTACTGGTGATATACTTTCTCATCATTGAGACCATCCAAGTCTGACTGCATGAAGTGCACTTACTAGTAATGTAATGAACAACGAATGGCTTGCCTGCAGTGCATGTTGCCATAAAGATAAACATAAACAGAATAGTACATATCCCCTCAGGACCTCAGCCAAATTCTGACAGGCTGGTAGTCTGCTCACGAAGCCGACATCATTGCACACGCCTCTGCACATGATGACATCAGTGAAGAATTCGGAAAAAAAAATGGAAAATTCGGAAATTAAAGGGGCAACTCTAGAATTCATGGCACACCATTATTTTGACCTCAACATTGGTAACACTGAGGAATTTGGTACAGTTGAGAGGTATGGTCATGGCACACCATGTTGGGCAGCCAATGCTTTACATGTTTCCTAAGAAAGTTCAAAATAAATTCTGTGCCCAGCACCTCTTGTAATGTTGTCACTGTGGTCAATGTGGCCTCAGACTGCCTGCCTTCATGCTTGAACGTCTCCTCTGCGTGTGGAGATACAGGTGCAGATGTGCAGGTTTGTTCCTGTTGTACAAGCATGAGTAGAAAGTCAGCCTGTGTTTGACTCTGTGATGCAGTGTTGCTTTCTGTAGAGTTACTAACATGTGAGGTGAGAGAGTCTGTCATTGCACTAGGATACTGCCTGCCATTTCCCTCAGGATGCCTCGTAAATACAACTACATCATCAGCAGCAGCAGCAGCACCTGTTCTACTGGTGACTTCATTCATATTTATTGGTACAATTGAACTGGTTCTGATGCTGAGTCTATAAAAGAAAGTATTGCAGCACATTAATAGCAGTACAACAAGGTACAGTATGGCTTGCTTACAAGAGAGGAGTGGGATACTTCATGAAGTCTGCCTTCATTTTCCTTTGCTGCTGACCTAATAATAATGAATTGTGACGTGTTTAATTACAGCACTTTCACCATTCAGTTTTAAACATTTAAAAGATGTATTTTTTAAACCAAACTTAAGGAATGGATAAATGCTGCTATAGACTTTGGTTTGATGGAACAGTGTCTACTCCACCTCTAATTATGCTAGTTGTACCGTCTTCTGTATCATAGTCATCCCCATAGATAGACTTTAGTAGAATTTTGGATGCAACTAGGTCCAATGTCATCTTCCACCGCACTGCTATTTGAATTCCCTGCTACCAAAAAACATGATTCAACAGCAGCTAGTTCAAGGTTAATGGATTCTGTATTTTGATGACTGATGTTCCCCTTAGTCATACTAAAAGGCCCAAAGCAATTCAAAAGTAGACTTCCATCATTGGATTCACTAAACTGTGAATTATCATCTAAAGTAGGTGAATGACTAGATGATATGGGTACCCTGTTAGGATCCCCTCCATCTGTGTTGGTGTGGGGGGTAGAAATGGAAGAAGAGAGAATAGGTTCATTATAAGGAAACACGGTTCCAGCCCTTTCAGTGCTGGCTCTTCTGTCATTAAAAATGCAAGAATTGTCAAACCTATCTAAAATGTTGTGTGTAGTGATATCTTCCAACCCCTCTAATACACTACCCCCACTGTCAGTTATAACAGCAGACATAGTACCATTGTTTTCATGATATGGGGTGCATTTGATAATGGGGCAGTTAATGTCAGTTCCAGAATTCTCTGACTCACCAGGATGACTACACTTAACACTGGTAACTTTGTTGTTAAAAAATGATGTAACTGAATCATTCCAAATAGAGTCCACCAAACATTAAGAAGTAGCCAACATTTGTTGTGAATCATAGTGCAAATCTGATATTATCTCATTAGAACAATTACTAACATCAGTAAAATCGTTATCATTAGATTTAAAACAATCGAAATCAATTGTACTGCTTAGGTCAGTGCAAACTCTTTCAAATCCCATATTCGCTGCATTAGTATCTGCTGAATCAAAAACATGTCAAAGTAATGTTGAGAATAGAAATGGTAAAAAATCAGTGTTACAGCGACAAATGTATGAGTAACATGGCATAATCAGCCCGCAAGACTTTTTAAATTTGATATAGGTGTAAAGCATTTTACATTGGCAAGACAGGTCGAGCTTTGAAAGAGAGAATATATGAACATCTCAATGAAATTAAGAAAGGGAAGGCAATTAATGCACTGTACAGACATATTTCTGCCTATCCTGGTCACCTTTTTAAATTTGTAGTGATTGATTTCTTGGAACCAGATCCAAGGGACTTTTACACTGATGAATATTTTCTCAAAAAAGAGCTCATATGGATTCTTGTGTATAACGCCCTTACCCCCCCCCCCCCCCACGGTTTGAATGAATGTTGTTCTATTGGACCTATATTAAAGCTAAAAGGTCTTGCGGGCTGATTATGCCATGTTACTCATACATTTGTCACTGTAGCACTGAATTTTTTACCATTTCTATTCTCAACATTCTTTTTATTTTTATTGTTACACTCATGTTTATTTTTCATGCAATTTTAATTGATATTCACAACAGTTCTTGTTGAACTTTTATAATCAATGTGTTTATTAAACTAAAGTTGAGTCATGTGAATGTTTGATCACATGTTGATCCCATGATGAATTAAGATTATTTAAGGTTGGAGTTAACCATGTCAAGCAGTTCTGAAGAAGTCTTTGCTAAAGACGAAAGCATGTGACTGTATTTGGTCAGTTTTTGCTGTCAATAAATTGGATTTGTGGTTTGGACTTTGGTTTGTGTGGTTCCTGGGCCTCTACCTTCACCACTTGGTGTTCCTACCAATACCTCCAACATGGTTTGATTTACAGTTCTTATATACTCTTTTAGTCATGCACTTTAGATCCTGTTTTTCCTCTTGGTATTTTTTTTGGGCTTTTGTATAAAATTGCATAATGTCTGTTTTTACACTTTTCTATTGTCCTCCTGTGAAACCATTTAATATTTACTTGTAAGAACTTTTGCTGATGTGAGAATTCACGCAATATTTGCCTTTCAAAATTGTTTTCTTGCTGATTCTATCAAATTCTTTGATACTGTGGGAGAACATGTTTTGAAGAAAACAGCTTGTACTAAAAAGTCCATTATAAGAGAGCACGTCAGACTTTTTTCTGATATTGTGACAAACATGTATTTTCAGGAAATATTTTCTGTCCATTAATAGATACATATTGCTAAGCTCTATTTCTACATGTAAGCAAGCTTTATTGTATGTCTCATTTATTTTGTATTTTTATAGCAGAATTGATTTTAACCTTTAGCACACTCTAACACATATCATTTGCCCTTTTCGTGCACTGTGCCAGAGATCTGTTTCTGTCTCCAACTGCATTAATTTCAAAAACTACTTGGCTCCATGCTTTGCTCCTTCGTTTGTATGGGCCTCCCCTATACCAAACAGCAGTTTGCCAAATATCCTAAGTGCTGCCATGAGTGCATGATTTTTCTCATGTCTATGCTTGAATCCCTTATCCTCCATATATACTATACAGGAAAAAATAAATTAGTAAATAAAAGGGCTATGGTCAGATACTTTTCTCAGCACTGTCTGCATGGCATCAGTAGTTAAAGTATAAACCACTGGCCTGCCATTCCTGTCACCAACACAAATACATAAAAAAGCAAACTGAAATGTGATTTCAAAGTATACAACGACTTCAGCTTATTCAGTGCTGATAAAAGTAATTGCAGCTGTGTTAAAATCCAGTATCATCTGCCATTGCCAGATATTCCTCCCGCACTGACAGTAGTAATACAACACTCTGCAAACAGTTCTCAGATGTATGGACAATACAAAAGCGCTGTAATGATGCATTGGAAAATAGTTTTTTATTCAGGCATGTCCAAGGGTCAGCTCTCAGTGTTCTCTCCTGTCTATCTCTCATGAATCTGGGCATCTTGAAGCAATGTAGAAATTGTCTCATGTGCACAGACAACCCTCTCCTCCTACCACCCAACACTACAACCTGTGAGAGAGGCACTTATCTAGCCAAACTGGAGGTGAAGCTCTCACCAACCAAGACTGAACCTGACAGTCATGAGGAGAAGGTTAACATTTGCACCACACCACACTCATCAGATAGTCTCACTACGTCTACACCACCAAAATCCACACATAGAAACTCAAAAACATTCGCGGAGGCTCTCAATAATACTCTGCCTAAGCAACAGAGACCTCCAAATCAGAAACACAAGCAATCTCCATCCCCCAACACAAACCAAATGACACATAGCCCATAGATTCAGTGTGCCACTCAAACACAGCCAATAAGGCAAAACAACATACCCAACACACTAGTCATAGGTGACTCTATAGTCAGGCACACTGATGTCCCACTCACCAGGCTGAACAAGGAGAAGGTTACTGTCAGCTGCCTGTCAGGTGCCAGGATCCGCCACATAACCCATGCATTCAGGTCACTCCACAACAAGTACAAATATGACTCTGTCATTGTCCATGTTGGTGTGAATGACCTGAGACGTACCTCCCTGGACTACATGAAAAGAGACATGGAAGAACTCTGCAATCTTGTAGCCCAGGCAGGTATGACCCTAGCCCTGAGTAGCATTCTGCCATCGCCCAGAATGATACTGCAGTACAAGGACAAAATGATTGATTCCAACAATTGGCTAAGCTTCTGGTGTCATTCAAAGGGGATCCAGTATCTGTCTGCTTGGGATGACATGGTCGACAGACCACGATGCTTTGCCACAGATGGCCTGTACCTGTTGCCCCTAGGATTCCGGATACTGGCTAAGGCTCTTGCTGCCCCTATAGTGCCTTTTTTAGGCAGGGTTCAAGAAACAAATTCACCACCATAACAGGAACAGGTAAGCAAAAACTGAGGGTAATGCTACTCAATGCTAGAAGTCTAAATTTCAAAATGCACTCACTCGAGGCACTCCTTAAAATGGAGAACATTGATATCTGTGCAGTGACTGAGACCTGGTTCAAGGCTCTAGAGAGCACCCCTGCACTACCAGGCTATAACTCATACCACACTTTTCGGCCATCTAACCTGGACAAAAACACCAAAGGTGGGGGGGTGTCCATATTCATTAAGGATATCCACACCTCCAGGCTAGTTGCTCAGCATAATGCATCCGAGGTTATCCAAGTGCAACTAACTCTTGGCAAAACTGCAATCCAAATTGTAGCTTGCTACAGATCACCCACCATGCCCCAGGATTCCCACTCCTCTTTTCTTGATGTACTGGAAAATATTAGGGTTCATCCAAACACCCTAATAATGGGTGACTTCAACTACCCCACCATTAACTGGAAAAACTACTCATGTACTAACTCATTAGCGCAATGCTTTCTGGCATTCATAAACTCCAATGCCCTAGATCAACTTATCCACACCCCCACCAGGGGCAACAATATCCTAGTCCTAGTCATTACCAACATGAGTGATCGGTGTTCCACACCTGAAGTCAACTCCTCGTTGGCCCGATCCGACCATAAGCTAATCACCTTCGATATCCACATCCCACCCCCACCCCCCATTAAGGAAACCACAGTAAGAAATTTCTCCAAAGCCAACTTCATGCTTCTTAAGACAGAAGTTGTGAACTTCATGACACCCATGCAGATGGGCAATACAGTTACAACTGCTGAATCCTACACAAATGCACTCTATAAGTACCTATATGAGTGCATGGATCGTGCTATCCCAAACAGAACCAAGACGCTATCCTCCAAAAAAAGGAAGCCAATATGGTGGTCCTCTGCCATAAACAAACTGTACAACAGAAGGAAGAAACTGTTGCAAAAGAGAGTAAAATCCCATGAGTGGAGGAGCTCCCTGGTCAGCCTCTGTAAGAAGCTGAGATCCCTTATAAGATCCTCCCAAGCTAGCTACAAAAATAAAATTGCCACTAATTCCAAGGAAAACCACAAAGCATTCTATAGCTATGTCAAGAATCTCAATGGCAACACCCAGATCTGCTTTGAGTTACAGCACAAAGGCATGAAAATTACAGAGCCAACTGATATTGCCAACAGCCTGGCAGATAGGTTCAGTGCTAACTTTACCCCCCCCTCACCCCCTAAAGGGCCCATATCTATACAGGAAGAATGCAGAGTCCCTGTAATCACAACTACGCAGGTGAAAGCTGCACTCTCTAAAGCCAAAAACACAGCAACCATGGGACCGGACAACATCCCAGGCTGCGTTTTACACGAATGAACTGGCTCCCCACTTAAGCACCATATTCAATAATAGCCTTGCATCAGGCTTTGTGCTTACTGAATGGCGCACAGCAACAGTTATCCCACTCCACAAAGGGGGAGTCACCACTGATCCCGGGAACTATAGACCTATTAGCCTAACGAGCCTGGTCTGCAAAGCCATGGAACGTATCATCATGGAACTCGTAAACAAAGACACTGGTAACCTCCAAACTCTGGATCCCACCCAGTACGGGTTTGTGAAAGCCAGATCATGCCTCCTGAACTTGATCGACTTCTTTGAGGCAGTCACCAAAGCCATAGATGAGGGTAAAGTGGTTCACACAGCCTATCTTAACCTCGCCAAGGCTTTCAACACCATCCCCCATTCTGGAATTATAGCTAAACTCAATAAACTAGGCATAAATCCCTAAGTCACAAGATGGGTTGCCAACTGGCTCACTGACAGAACCCACACTGTAAAAGTTTCAGACTCCAAATCTGACCTCAAACCAGTGACAAGTGGAGTACCACAGGGTTCCGTCCTGGGACCGCTCCTGTTTGGTATCTACTTCTCTGAAGTACAGGCTAACACAGAAGGCCTCTGGCTAATGAAGTTCGCAGATGACTGCAAACTAGGAGCCATAGTCAAGTCCCCAAATGATGTGAACATCCTACAGAAGGGCCTCTCTGAGACAGATGCCTGGTGTCAGACCCATGGCCTCAAGCTCAATGCCAAAAAGTGCAGTGTCATCCCCTTTGGTAAAAACTTTGTACCCATGAACTACCACATAGGCAGCAATCTACTTAACACTGAATGCATGATAAGAGACCTTGGGACCCAGGTGGACAGTAGTCTCTCCTTTGATAGTCACATCGCCACAGTAGTCAGGAAGTCCTTCTATGTGGCACACCTCATCATAAAAGGGTTCTCGTCCAGGAAAAAAGAGGTCATCGTTCCCCTCTACTCATCACTCATTAGACCCATTATAGAGTACAACGCCCCTTTTGGAATGTACCTCAAAAGACATCTGCAGCAGCTGGAAAGGCCCAAGAAGTACCTCACAAAGAGGATTACTGGACTCAAACAAATGCCCTACACTGACCGCCTCAAAAAACTCCAGCTTTACTCCGTAGCATATCGCCTACTCAGAGGTGATCTCTGCCTAACATATAAAGCTATGTCAAACCCACAGCTGTTGGACATGTTACACCTAAAGAAATCCCAATCCCTCTGAGCTACACAATCTAGGGACCTAATCCTTGTCACCACAATAAACAGGACATGCTGGAGGGATAGATTCCTATCCCAGAGACTTCCCATATTCTGGAACAGGCTACCCATCTATGTCAAGCAAAGTTCTTCATTAGCACTCTTCAAGAAAAATCTTGATGAGTGGATGGGAAATAGGAAATACACCCCGGGGATCACTTCTGTGTCTCTGCTCGTCAGTGGCACAGGAAAATAACTTTCTTGGGTGGTGTAAGCCAGGGAACCTTGTTGGCTAGGCTTGCATATGCCCTTGGGCCGATGGCCTAGTACCTACCTATGAACCTATGAACATTGTTTACTTATGACATTTTCAATGAACGGCACCACATGTGAAACCACTTGCAAGCACTTATCCATAATTAATCAGTCATTCAATGGTATGTTTAAATGCACAATATAATTCAAAATGCATTATAATTGACCTTTAAAACATGACAGCAACTAGCCTGTTATTAACTATTAATTAATTTATAAATTAATTTTAATTTAATTTATATTTTATTTTTACTTTTTGATGTCTTAAGTTATTCTAAGTCATTTACTGCCTATCTCAGCTGTTTGCAAATCAGTATGGAGCAGCTCAACCTTGTCACATTCATGCCAGTTTTTTTCATATTTAGTAGACAAATTATGCTAATTAATGTGTGTGTTTATGAATTGTAGTATAGCACAAACATTTTACGAAGAACATTGGTTTATTACAGATTTCTGACGATTGTAAATGCACATGACTTGCTACATGAGCAAGTCAGAAACGGCAGGGTTGCACTGCAAAGGTTTACAAACTCCACAGTAGTCCATAGCAATGCCAAGCTGTTTGCATACATGCACTGCTTGACCAAAACTAGCCTATATAAGGATATACTGGTAAAACTCAAAATGGAATCAGCAGAATATCAGGTTGTAATGAATATGAAGGTTAATCTGTGGCCATCCAAGTCTGCATGTCACACCCTAACATGACAGATACAAACATCCTTGAAATAGTTCATCACATTAGTATTGCCATTTCTCCACTACCTAGTAAAAAAAAAAAAACAAAAGGTGATTTAAAAAAAGAATACAACCCATTTCACTGTATGAAACCAAATGCTGTAAATGTTAATTTTATGAAGAAATATTACTGGCAACAATTCCTTGTTTTAGGTAAAACTTAGAAATGATCCATCAGTAATTGTATGGTCTGGTAAGTATTTACCTTTAAGAAAAAAATGAGACAAAGCAGTTATTGTTATACCAAGCCTACCAATGTTATTCATACCTGTCAAATAAGTATGCGAGTAAAAATAGGATTTTGTCAAGGAGATGCCGCACCCAATAGGGAGTGGTTATAACCTGGCTGAATACATCTCTCATCATACTTTCCTCATTCTGGTTCTGGCTCTTTGAATCATGGCAGCACCTGTGAAGAGATGAGGCCATGCTCCCGGCTGGTCTGCGAAAAAGACCTTAATCTCACTACCTTTTGCAAGACCAGTACCTTGAGAAGATCTAGGCATGCATGCACACCAGTATGTGGAAAACATTGATATCTGGCAGGAGCTGGGGTGACCAACTGTCAACTCTGACAGGTGCAACCCACTCTGGTCAGCAGTAACATCACAGGTATAATGACTTATGAAAGCATAGTGCTGACCAGTTGGGTGGAGTGGGCTGACCAGGTTTAAAATGAGAAGGCTAGAGTTCTACAGTAAGTACAGTTTTTAATCCATATACAGCCATGCATATGTATATATTTTATTTATTTATTTTTATTTATCATTTGTTGACCGGGAAAGTCTGACTAGGTTCCACAGAGCCTGTTTTCAGCAGAGGCCCGGGGGAAAAATGCTCCAGATGCATGTCTTTGGGAGGAAACCCACGCAAACACAGGGAAAACATGCAAACTCCACACAGAAGGCACCCCAGCCGAGAATCGAACCAGGGAACCTCTTGCTGTCAGGTGACAATGTTAACCACTGCACCACGTATATATATATATATATATATATATTTTAATTCCCTCTGGTGAACAGAATTAACAATATTCAGTTCCTGTCAAAGCTTTCAGTCCCCAGCCACTGGAAAACAGTAAGGTTATTACATTTTATGTGTGTTTGTGGTGGGGGTGGTTAGGCAAGACTCTCAGTGTTTACTTTTTATGAACTCTACAAAAAGCTTATCTTAATTGTGGAGCTCTTTATTTCCTGTATTTATTCTGTATAGCATAACTGCAGGCAGTATAATCAAGAGTACAGTTTTGTTAATTCATACCCATTTTTAGCAGTCTCTTGATGTATTCCCCTTACTCTGTAGTAAAGCTATCTCAGAACTAATATGTAAAACCATCACACATTGTCGTACTGTACAGCCCCCACTTTGACAGTAAGTTTTGGACTTCATTGTTTAAAGTTAATCTATTGCTTGTGCCACATGTATGTTCCTTACAGAAGGTCAAAAAAATTACATTTGGCTAGTATTCAGAGACCAACAAAAGCAAAACATGAAAAAAAAGATTGCTTCTACTACTGTTGGAAACTTGTATCATTTTGATGTTTTCTACAGAGCAAGTAGCAGTCATGCGTAACATCATAGCACTTAGCCAGCTTTCAGAAATCCGCCCAAAATAAAATATGAAATGAATTGAAAAGAAAACTCTGTTTACTAACGTTTTAGCTTTGCATTGCTCATGTGCTTTCCTGCAAGATATTGGCAAGTGAGGTCATAAAATTCCTGAAAGGCTACTTTTCTCTGAGGATAAAAATGCAGGCAAAACTAATGAATGGTGAGAGCTGCTGAGATGGAATTTGATTAAGACCATTAAGACTTTCAGTTAGCATCCCTCCCCCAACCCCCACTGCCAAAGCTGTGACATGCTCAGAAAGGCAGACTGAAAATGTAAATAAAGACTGAATCAAAACAAAAGCTTGAAACACCTAGGAAAAATCTCTCTCTCCAAAAAAAAAAAAAAATTCATCTCATTCCACTCCATCTAGTGTCACGAGGTCTGAACATGAGAGGTATAGCTTGGTCAAAGGAGTTTTAAAGCTTTCCAGTCTTTGCAAGCTTGTACTCCACTTTCCTCCCATTATAAGGAAGAATTTAATTCTGAGGCAGAAGAATGGATAGAGTATGCATCCCATTTTGTCTCTCTGGTTCCTTATGAGTCAGAGTCAGAAGAAAATATTTCTTCAAATTCTCCTGTTGAGGAAATTTCATTTTCTGATATGATTTCAAAAATGAAAAACATGCTTAAATGGTAGGGAAGAGAGATCTTGGATGCTCAGAAGAGGTATTATAATCCTTAATGTCGATTCCCCCAAACCCTTAGCAATTCCACCCATTCCTGGTGATTTGGAGGATGTTTTCAACTCTGCCTGTTCTTCTCCAAATGCTGACTCCCTGCACACAGGAATCCTGATAGACTGTATAAGGTGCCTGAGTCTCACAAATACCAATTTGGAATTCTACTAGCAGATCCTGCTGTAATCTCCATGGAGAAGTAGAATTCTTCCAAGCCTTTGGCTTCTTAAAACCCCAGACTGGTGGATTGCAGAGCTGATAGATTTGGGGGAAAAAGTTTATTCTTCCTCAACTGTGGCTTTAGGGCTGTCAGGTGCTAGACCCATATAGCCAAATGTGTTTTTTCTAGATATTTCTAGACAAAATGACATCCATGTTCTTGGAGAGGGGTTACCCATAGGAAATGTTAAGAACACTTAGTGAGGAAGTGGTGAGCAACAGAGACATCAGATACCCATGTATACTGGGGAACCCAGATTTACTAGAGAGTATAGGACATAGTAAAAACACAGATACTAAAAGTTTTCAAAATGTTATGGTGATCTAGTTCAATGAGGGGAACAGGGACATCAAGAACATAATTCTAAGGAACTGGGCCATTCTAAAAACTGATGAAGAGTTGTTCCAGCACATAGGAGAAACACCCACATTTACATAGGTTGACAAGTGCATCACAAAAGTGTTACAGAGGGACCCCAAATCCCATAAATTTGGAACAACCAAATGTGGTAGATGTAGTTACTGCAACCACATATTTAACAAAGGGAAATTGTTCTGAACAACAGTTTCAACAACAAAGTTACTTTCTCAAGAGGAGACTGCAACCCAAGTGATGTGGTGTACTTAGCCCTCTGTGACCCTTGTTGTTCATTTTATGTGGGGAAAATGGAGAGGAAACTTTCTAAAAGAATTTATGAACACCTATACGACATAAGGAAATGCAAGAAGAGCAATGCATTGTACAAACACACCTGTGTATGTGAGGTCCATAAGAAGTTTGTTTTTGGAATCTTAGAAGTAGTTCCACTAGAAGCTAGAGGGGGATCTTAGTAAACGAAAATAGAATACAAGGAACTTCTATGGCAATTCAGATTAGATGCAATACACAAACCAGATTTAAATGACTATAGCTGCTAAAATATAATATTTCTTACTAATTTTGCTTATTTTAACACAGTATATGCATTTTAAATAGTATTTTCAACAGAATTTTTGTACAATAAGCACATGTTGAGATGTGGGTATATTTATGTATGTTTGATTACAAATAATATAGGAAGACTTTGGTTTTTATCAGGTTTTTATTATGCTTCTATCATATTGGTTATGATTATTTTCTTTCAGATAGTGAATTTGTTTTCACTGATGGTAACATGTAATGGACATTAAAGGGTTAAGGAACTGACATGAGGATGCCATGTGATTGGGTGATGTATGTATTAAGTTCCTCACTCTCTATACTCACCCCTCCCCCAATTTAACTATCCCCACCCTGCATATACTACCGGTTCCTCTCCCCTCCTCTTATTCTGCTCTTTCTCCTTTACTTACTTCCTCAGAGCATCTTCACCACTCCCACTCTCTATTTTAACTACTTTTGAATATCAATCTTTAGTCATGCCATCCCACACTCTCTTCACACAGCTCACCTTGCGACTCTTCCCCTCACTTTTAATGAGCCTCACCTCAGCTTACCTCTTAACATCCTTTGAACATACAAAATATCTAAATACTTCCCACCCTCCAACTCATTCTACCTTAATCATAGCCACTGCCCAAAACCACATTAATATCACCTCAGAAACATATTATCTTCTAGCAAAATACCACAGACTGCTTCACATCAAGTATTATTCCCCAAAGATGAGGAAACTCCCAGGCTTAATCTCTCAGTTTCTACCCTAATTAAACCCAAAACAAATCACTTGCAAGATGGTGATATACATCCAAATCCTGGCCCTTCTAGCTTACCTCAAGCTAATAATCTTAACCCCTCTCCACCCACAACACAAACTCCCACTACACTTACAAACTCTCTCTTCATTGCACAACTCAATATACGCAGCATGAACAACAAACTTGCACACCTCCATGCATTATTAGATGATCAATCTTTTGACATACTATGTCTAACTGAAACATGGCTCAAACCCCATACTAAAGATAATGATATCACCCCACCAGGTTACAGTATTATAAGGCACGACCGCATAAAAAAGAAGGGAGGGGGAGTAGCTATTCTCTTCAAAAATAGCCTACAAGTTACCCCCATTGACTACAAAGCTCTTCCTGAGACCAAGGCTGAAATCCTTGTCTCTAAACTTCAGCTAAACTCCAGTAAGTCCTTATATATCATCTGCATCTACTTACCTCCAGGCGATAACATCAGCTTACTCGAGGAAATCCTCAGTACCCTATCCCCATACTTCCCCCAAGAAACCATCATTATGGGCGACTTTAACATTGACTGGAACAATATTAATACAGAACATCCCATCTTGCATATTGACCTGCACGGGTACTCTCAAATTATTTCCTCCCCAACCAGAATTAATAAATTCAGCAAAAAGGAAAGCATCCTAGACTGGATACTCATTAATAAACCTCATCGAGCATACAAAGTAGGGATATTCCCTGACAGTCTCAGTGACTATTCCTTAACCTACCTGATCAGGGAAAAAAATGATGTCCCCCATTCTATCACTTATAAAACAATTAGATACAATAGAGACTTTGACCCAGAATTATTCCAAAATGAAATCAAAGCCTGTAATTGGACCCCCTTAAAAAGTCTACCTCTCACTGAGGCAGTTAACTACTTTAACTCCAAATTTCTAGCAATCCTTGACCACCACGCTCCAAAGCGGAACATAAGAATTAGAGCCAAACCTGCCCATTGGCTGTCCAAAAACACCAGACAAAACATGCTACTCAGAAACAAAGCTTGGGCCAAATGGAGAACTACTAAAAGTACTTCAGATCACCTCACTTATAAACAGTTGAGAAATAGAACAAAACTAGCTATTCTCTTAGACAAGAAACAATTCTACATGAACACTCAAGCCAAATACCAAAATAACCCACAAAAACTTTGGGCAAGTATCAACAGACTACTTCACCCAGGTCAAACCAAAACTCCAAACCCTACAGGCAGTCAAAGAGAAAATCCTAGACAAGCAGCAAATGCCTTTAATACCTACTTCACAGAAACTATGCAAGCACTAGCTAACCAACTTTCTCCTGATATTACAGTCCCTCCAAACACAAACAAGACCTTAGCCCCTATATTTCAATTACAACCTGTTCCCACTTGGGATATCTGTAGACTTATCCAAAAACTTAAACCTTGCACTCCATCAGCAGACCAGTTACCAGCAGAATATTTGCAGACAGCTGCCAAAGCTATAGCCTACCCAATTTCCATCCTCATTAACAGAACTATTGCCGAGGGAGAAATCCCTACCATCTGGAAAATCTCTCAAATCATTCCACTCCATAAAGGAGGGAACTCTAATAACCACTCTAACTATCGCCCGATAGCTCTATTATCCCCATTGGCAAAAATAATGGAAAAATGCATTCAAAAGCAATTACTTAACCATCTAACTCAATACAATTTGCTAGCTGATTGCCAACATGGTTTCAGGCCACACCACAGTATTACAACTGCCCTACTGTCTTTCTGCAACTCCATTAACCAAAACAGAAACAACAACATCCTCACATCAGCTCTCTTTATAGACCTGTCTAAAGCTTTCGATATGGTTAATCACCAGCTATTAATAAACATTCTTACACACCTCTCATTCGATACTCAGGCTATAAACTGGTTCAGAGCCTATCTTACTAACCGACAGCAAGCAGTCCTATGGGATAATCAACTATCCTCCCTACTGCCTGTCACCCTAGGAGTCCCTCAGGGCTCTAATTTAGGTCCACTCCTCTTTTCAATTTTCATTAATGACTTACACTTTGCTATTCCGCAAACTACATGTTTACAATATGCTGATGACTCAACAATTTTATCCTCAGCTAAGACCTCATCTGAACTTTTACTAAAAACACAAGAAGCATTTAATAAAGTCGAGTCTTGGTTTCTTCAATGCTGTCTTCTACTTAACCCCAAAAAATTGAAGCTCCTACTATTTTCACCAACCCAAAAGCACACCCTTACTGATTTCACTGTCCGATCAAAAAATGGTACTCACATACAACCTGACTTAACAACAAAACTATTAGGGGTTACTATTGACAACCACCTTACTTTCAGTGAGCATATCAACAATACTGTAAATATAGTCAACAAAAAAAAAATGGGTGCCCTCTACAGAATTAAGCCATTCCTCACTCCTTTAGCTAAACAAGTATCGCCCACTCCCACCTTATCTCCTCACTTCTATATGCTTCTACTATCTATACTCACCTTTCAAAAAGCAATCTCTCTAAACTGGTTAAATCTTATAATAGCATTGCTAGATTTGCCACTGGACGACCATTTAGAACACACCATTGCCAGAATCTATCTCAACTAGGCTGGCTTGAATTTCAAAATCTACTTGAGTTTAACCAAATTACATTGGCCCACAAAATACTTTACCAACCAAAGAAGACCCCAAGTCTATCTACCCTTATTACTCCCTACCTGAATCTTAACTCCCTGCGCTCCTCAAATAAGCCACTTATCTCCTCCAGCAAATCCAACAACAGAGCAGGCGATGCTCTCTTCTCTAATGTAGTTGGGAAAAAATGGAACCTTCTTCCTCCTGATCTCACCTCTATTTCCTCTCTAACTAACTTCAAACCAAAACTTAAAATATACCTAAAAAAACACTGGCTTTGGCCTAGTTGTAATCCTGACTAACTTCTGCCTTAAGCAATTTATGTTATACCCACTTTTTTTCTTTTATCTTTCACCTTCAGACTTCTATGTCGGTGAAATCCTTAATAAACACAGTTTCGAATTTTATTAGATAATTGGATTTCTCAAAGTCTACTCTTGCTGCCATTTTTTCCTCACAATATATGAACAAGGTTCTTTTTTATAATATTATAACTCCTAGTTCTTCTTTTTCTCTTTCTCTTTTTTTTCCCTTGCTTTCTACTTATCAAGGTTGGAATAATGTTAAAAATGTCCTTAGATTTCTCTTATTTTTGTCAATGTTATATGTTAGATGTTTAAGTTAGTATTAACAAATTGTACAAATTGGAGCTTATCTCCCCGGGCCTCTACTGAAAATAGATATTCATCCAGTTGGACTAGCCCGGTTAACAAATGTAAAATAAAATAAATAAATAAATAAAGTTGTATATAAGTCATGTGATTTTATATGGCATCAGGTTCTGATGAAGTCCTTGAGGGGACAAAAGTGCTTAACTTGTTGTTGTTTTTCTAGTAAATAGTTGGAACACACTCTTGACCTGGACAGCATGTGGTTCTTCTTGATTATTGGTACTTCACTGCAAGGACTGCACACAAAGGTGGTCATAAGAAATTATCCAAACTAGAAGGGGAAATAACAACAGGTCATAGATAAATTTGACCATCTGAAGGATAACCATCATAAGCTTTTGAGTCTTTGGGATGAAATGTAGGGTACGTTATTAAATTAGAAAACCCATGATAGATGGAAACAAATTATTAGTATCAGAAGAATGAGAGAGGGGACATAATATTACAGGTTTTATCCAGAAAGTTTACAATGGTGTTCATGGTCTGCCCTATTGTTCATATGATCCTATCCAGGATAATTACAAGTGATGCTTAGAAGTTGCATGTTTTCAGTTTTCCAAAAAAAAAAAATATAGCTATTGACAGCAAGTAAGAAGAAGAAGCATTTTCACATAGATGGTGCACTCATCTGGGTTTCTGTGCATTTACATAGAAATAGAGAGGTTGTGTTAGCCAGGAGGGATTTCTAAAATATTAGAAGAATTTTGTTGCAGAACAAAATGAAATCATACTTCACTTTCCTGCTGTATTACAAGTTGTATGAAAAGGTCTAACTCCGTCATTTACTACAGTGTCTAAAGAGGACTTAAATTTAAAAATAGCAGGAGCTCTTCCTTATTTTTCCACATTAGGTAGATATTAACAAGATGGAATTATGCCGCCACTAAAAGGACAATCAGGCAACTTCTGATGCAAAAATGTAAGGTTGTTTTATCATTCTCTGTTGGCCATCTTATCTGTCTCCCCATCTTGTTTTCCCCTCCACATTTTTAGACAGTACATTTTTACTCCAAATAGGAATTTAAGAAGTAAAGTTGTAACTATAACTACCAGATCTTTATGGGGTCAACAGTAATAGTTTCTGTCATATGAAGAAGTAGATACATTGTGCGCATGTGTGGGTGTCCGTGTGTGTGTATATCAAAAAGAGAAGAAAACTAATATGGTATACAAAAGAAGCTCACGTGGTTTCATCTATCAGTGTTGAATTGGAAAATGTAAAAAAATGGATTCCATATGCAATTTTAAATGCATGAAGTTTGCAAAATTTTTGAGTATTGACTCATATTAAAAACACTTTAGAAGCACAAATAAAATTGATCTATAAAGGTCTACCAGGCAAGGTACTATTTACTAAGTATAAGTATAAATAATACTTGGGTCAACACATGCTCCATTTTTGAGGATATTTTTGGAAGATGTAATAAAGAATTATAAGAGCTTTCTGTATATAGAAAAGAATAAATTCCTAAGTAATATATGTATAGTAAAGGACAAATTCCTAAGTAATATATGTATGCACTACCTGGCATCCCATGGACCCTTAATAGTTTTATAAGGATACATTCCCTAGTAGACTTTCAGAGATTTGGAAATCTAGATGAAAAGACAAGCATGTATTTATCCCACCGTACAGGTATTTATAGCAAAGATGACTTTTGCTTAACATCAGTGGATTTGTACTGACTTACAGTTTTGACATTTTTCTGATCACTGGTCTCAAATCATGAAGGTCAAATTTAATCAAGGTTATTCACTGTGAATAAGACTCTCATTTTGACTTCTTAGGGGAAGGAGGCATCTCTGTTCAGCACATTAAAAAGCACAGCTAAAATTTCAGGAAAATAATATTATTCAGCCAGTTTCTTTCATATATACCTGGGAAGCACTTAAAGTATATTTCTCTGATTTACTGAGTAGAATTCAGTCCCCAAAGAAGAAAGACATACCTCTATTGATAGATGAAGTAGATAAGTAATTAGAAATTACACATCTGCATTCACAAATATTGTCTGAGAAGTATGTTCTAGTATGGAAAGAGATGATTTTATAAATGGAGAAATTAGAAGAATAGCTATGTTTTTCATACACCAATAATGAAAATAGGTTCAGATTTGTTTTAGCAGATTAAGGAAGTAAACCTCTTAATAACCAAATGTATTCCCATAGTACTAGTAAAATAATTTGGCAGGTACAAAATGATTATGTAGAATGGTGCAACCAGGAGAGAGAATAAATCATTTTATATGAGAGTACTTTATTACTATATATAATCCACAATGCAAAATTGCTGAAGCTATACTAAAATTGTGGTATAGAAAACTCAACAGCTAGATATTGAATAGCTTATTCTCCATTTACTGAACAAAATATTTTTAAATCATTAAAGACTTTAAAGAAGACCAATGTTCCAGACCCAAATGGGCTTTTCTTAGATATATATATCAGTTTGGCTGGCTTATTGATGCTAATATTGACAAAGCTAATACATTTTATGCTGATTCCCACTCATTATATCCCATGTAGTATGATACAACTTTACTTAATAAAGAAGGACAATTCAGGAGGGGGAGTGGATCATTACCTCCCAATATCAATAGTTAATATGATTTAGTAATTATGAAGACAATAAATAGTAACGTAATTGATGGGTACAATTCTTCATAAGGACCAATACTGATTTATTCCTGGTAACAGACAAACATAGTAGATAAAGTAAAAGTTTATTAGTATTGAAATGTAGTGTCTCCAAGGCTTTCTGTGTATTAAATATGAACTAAATCTTTATGGTCTTGAGCTATTATAAAATCCCCTTTCAATATACATTGTAATCCACAACTTGTATAGAGGCAAAAAAGTAAAATTCCTTATCAATTATCAAAAAGAAATTACCTATGATTTAATTTCTGACCAACACACAATACAACAGCTGTACTTCTATCCTTCACAGACACTGAAAATAAATAAATACTGATTTATTCCTGGTAACAGACAAACATAGTAGATAAAGTAAAAGTCTATTAATATTGAAATGTAGTGTCTCCAAGGATTTCTGTGTATTAAATATGAACTAAATCTTTATGGTCATGAGCTATTATAAAATCCCCTTTCAATACACATTGTAATCCATAACTTGTATAGAGGCAAAAAAGTAAAATTCCTTATCAATTATCAAAAAGAAATTACCTATGATTTAATTTCTGACCAACACACAATACAACAGCTGTACTTCTATCCTTCACAGACACTGAAAATAAAGCAAGGGACTCAGGCAATCTAGTCTTCTTATTCCATGACCTTTCCAAAGCCTTTGATATAGTGTCTCACAGTAAAACTCCTACTAAGACTGTCAACCCTTGGACTATCTCCCCCATTATCAATTGGTTCAATAGCTACCTATCTAATAGACAAGAGTGTGTAAAATGACAAGGCTCTTTCAGTCACTCTCTTGCTCTCTATCAATCTGTCTCTCTCTCTTTCCATATCTACCAGATCTTACAGGCATCTCACAAGGTTCCATTCTCAGCCCCCTCATTTTTAATATTTTCATTGATAACCTGCACACTGCCTCTTGTCAAGTCTCATTAATTCAATATGCTGACAATTATGCACTCATACGTGCATCTAATAATCTGTCACATCTTATAACAAATAGCATAAAAAGTATTCTTCTCCATTGAATCTTGCATCAAACCCAAATAAAATTAAACTACTCCTATTCACTCAAAAACACAGTCAAAATAATACCCAATTTAAAATCTCTTCCTAAATAAAAACAAATTAAAATTGCCTTCCATACAACATTACTAGACGTGATAATAGATGACAAACTCAAGTTCAATCTTCACATTTAAAATAATGTTAAAGAAAAGAACACTAACACACACCAAAAACTAGGAATACTTTAAACCAAAACACTTGTTAAATACAGCTACTAGAGCCAGTCCCGCTGGCTCTCTTCTCCTACTCTCTCTCTCTGCTTTATTGAGACCCAGTTCTAACTAACATATAAACCTCCCTCAAGGTGAAAACTGAAATATGCTACAATAAAGTTCCAAAAGTCACAAAAAATTTCCCCATTTCACACATAACTGCTTACCACTTAAAACTCTAAAGTGGTTTGAATCTCCTAATCACCCGATCGATGTACAACTACTTTTAGTACATATAGTTGTATATAAGCCATCAGCCTCAGCCTATCCTGCCCTAAAATCCCTTCTCCATATCTACCACCCAAACAGATCTCTTTGGTCTGAAGAAAAACAACTCCTCTCTATACATAAACCTAATAAAAGTGTAGCACAAAGCCTCTACTCCTGCTGCATGTCCAAAATTTGGAATTCCCTACCTTTAACCATCAGAACAAACTCTAAACTTTGAACATGCTCTAAATTACTTCCTTTTTAACTCCTGCCTCTGCTTCTGCTCCACCCCAGGCTGAACTGCCCAACTGTACTTTCTCCTTTCCCTTCCTCATATGCTCTTCTCTTTTCCCTGGTTATTCTGTTGTTCTTAACTGTCTATCTTATAACAATTTTCCCCACATTATCTGAATCGTTTTGACCCTGAACTACTTTCTGACCTGTCCTACATGTGTAATAACACTTCAGTAGTTTTAGCACATTTCTGATACGTACTTTTACTCTACTGCACATCCCAAGTTTTCTTTATGTATGGATAGACAGGTATCCTTTTTAATATCTCCTAATAATCTCCATTATTTCAGACTCACCATTCATATAGAAACTGTTTCTTGCTGCTATATATTTGTAAACAAAATGTTTTATTACTGTATAATGTTGAATGTATCATGTCGATATGACTTTGAGAGTAGTATGTCTTTTGTAATAATTTTATAATGTATAATATCACTAGAATGCTTTTGTGATGTAACCGTAAGCTTTTCTTCACAGGCCTTCTCTGAAAATGGGTACCCTGTGGTCCCAGTTGGGCTTTCCTGGTAAAACATAACATTTGGACATGCAGCAGGAGTAGAGGCTTTGTTCTACACTTTTATTAGGTTTATGTTTTATTCCCTCTACCTTTTTTTCACCCCCTCAAACCTTTTCTAGGTTCTTTTAGTATTTTTGTTTGTACCTTCAAGAGGCAGCTAAAGACTGTGCATAATTCCCAACATCTCTGCCCTGTACAAACCCTGACTAAACTTTCTATTCCCTCAACCTCTTTTCACCCAAAAAATAAATAAATAAATAAATTTTCTTGCATTTTTATTTCAAGTATTGCAAAGTATTTTTCTTGGTAATGCTTATGAACCAGATTTTTTTGTAACACCTTCCTTTTATATAGTATTTCTGATTTGAATGTATAACAACTCTTGATTATATAAACCCATCTTTTTGTGGAGCTTTTCTCCCCGGGCCTCTACTGAAAATGGACATATATCCAGATAGACTAGCCCGGTCAACAAATGTAAAATAAAATAAATAAATAAATAAAATAAATAAATAAATTGTTTGTTTGTGTCTTTCGGCTTTTCCTGGTTAGGGGTCGCCACAGCGGAACTCCGGTCCACTAATGATTGGCAGTTGATTTTTACGTACCGGCTTGCTAGGCCTGATGCACAACCTTCAACGAAGATACACCCATTCACGCATGTCTCCACACAGAAGACACGCTAGCTGAGAATCGAACCGGACAGCATCTTCTTACTGTGAGGCGACAACGCTACCGCAGCACCACCACCGCGGGTTGGTAAAAAATAACAATAAATAAATAAATGTCATTAAATCATGTATACAGAATAATAAAATATGGAAATAAATCACTTATAGATTAAAAATAGTTAAGAAAATAACCAGTTTTAACTTTGCACAGGTGATCAGAGTTCAGGCCAGGTTTGATCAGTGGCTCTAGTCCCTGTAGAAGCTGGACAAGGAAGATGGGATTGAGTGGCTGCTGTCAGCTCCACACTCCTGGTGGGAGAGAGGTGGTCATTGCTTACCTGGGGGTTACATCTAGCAGGAGCCCCAGGTTTTCACCTAGTGGAGTTCAAGCTCTGTGACCTTGTGCTGTCAGTAGTGCATTTGCACTATTCAGCTGAGGAGAATTTGGCATGCAGAGGTATGCTTCCCCTCAGCAGACAGCGATCACTTAATTTGGAGGAGCTGCCAAAGGGGAGGGGTGCTCCAATAAGGAAAGAGTAGATACACCCTTTCCACTTAACTCTCAGTGGGGAATGGAGGGCCAGCTGAAATTTCTTGGCAGAAACAAATTACCTGTGAGACTTTAACCTTACCCAGAAAGGCCTGGTTCCCATTCCCCAGGAATGAATAGTTAATTGGGTGTAGGTAGAAAAACCTTTGGGAAGGATCCTGAAGAAGCATAAAATACTTAAGAAGATATATTTAAATTATTTAAAGAATATCGTCTATCTTGTGGCTCATAAAAAATGGTGACTACTGTTACCTTCAGCCCTCAGGGAAAACTGGTATGTTCTGTTTAAATATAAATGGTGCATTTATCTCAAGAGAGCAATCAATTCAGTGCAAAATGTTAATGGAATTCATTACTCACGCCAGTCCCCGTATGATAGGGCACTGTGATGATGCAGATATTGCTCATGTTTGGTGGCCATGTCCACAAGTTTACAACTGGTGGTCTGAAAAAAAGGTCACCTGTAAGCTTGGGATTGGATACTCAGGTTATATTATATATAGAAGTGTGGTCAGTGGGTTAGCTGCACAATATACCTAAACAGTATCTGAAATGCAAACTAAATTACAAGGATGCCACACAACCAAAATATTATTATATTTTTACTTGTGAACTGGGAGATGAAGTCCCTTTCTGATTTTTGTTGAGAGGGACTGGCACTTTCTTTTTTTCTCCAGTTTGTGCTGTATAAATTCTCTTTTAGAAGTAAAGGATGCACTTTTGAATAAGTTGATTTTTCTTGTTGCTTACTATTGAAAATAATAGGTTTATTGAAGACTGAATTCTACAAGCATTTGCAACTTCACTAATTCAACCTTTCCTTTTGAGTTTTCATTTTGTTTCATTTCCTTTTCCTTAGTGTGTAGTCCCCCACCCCAGTTCTTTAAGTGATCTTCCTAATTTCTATTTTATTTTTTCTAGTTATTGTTCACAAAATGTAATAGTTTCATAGGTTGGTACTAGGCTATCAGCACTAGGGCCTATACAAGCCTAGCCATAACAATTCCCTGGCTATTTCTTCCCACACTATTTACTTCCCTGGACCCCTGTCTTGCATGGCGACTGACGTGATCCCCGGGGCGAATTTCCTTTCACCCATCCAATCGTCAAGGTTCCTTCTGAAGAGGGCCAAAGAGGCACTCTACTTGACATGTATGGGCAGTCTATTCCAGAGTCTGGGGAGTCTCTGGGTCAGGAACCTATCCCTCCAGCATGTTTTGTTTATTGTGATGACAAGGTTAAGATCCCTAGAGTGTGTGGCTCTGAGGGATTGGGATTTCTTTAAGTGTAGCATGTCCAACAGCTCTGGGTTTGACATGGCCTTGTATGTTAAGCAGAGATTGCCGCTGAATAGATGATATGTGACAAAGTATAGCTGGAGTTTTTTAAGGTGGTCAGCGTAGGGCATCTGCTTTAGGCCTGTGATTCTTTTAGTGAGGTATTTCTGTGGCCTTTCCAGTTGTTGCAGATGTCTTGAGAGGTACATACCAAATGGGATGTTGTATTCTATAATGGGTCTAATGAGGGATGAGTACAGTGATGAGGTGTGCCACATAGAAGGATTTCCTGACTGTTGTGGCAATGTGGTTATCAAAGGTGAGACCACTGTCCACCAGTGTCCCTAAGTCTCTTATCACACTTTCGGTGTTTAGTGTACTGCCACCTATGTGGTAATTCATGGGTACATGTTTTTTCCCAAAGGGGATAACTATACATTTCTTGACATTGTGCTTGAGCCCATGGCTGTGGCACCAAGCATCTGTTTCTGTAAGGCCCTTTTGTAGAGTATCCACATCATTTGGGGATTCAATAATGGCTCCCAGTTTGCAGTCATCTGCGAACTTTGTTAGCCAGAGTCCCTTAGTGTTGGCCTGTACGTCAGAGAAGTAGATGCCAAACAAGAGCGGTCCCAGGACTGAACCCTGAGGTACTCCACTTGTCACTTTTCTGGAGCTGGATTTGGTGTTGGCTACTTTTACAGTGTGGGTTCTGTCAGTAAGCCAGTTGGCAACCCATTGGGTGATGTAGGGATTAATGCCCAGCTTAGTAAGTGTATCTATGATTCCAGAGAGGGGGGTGGTGTCAAAGACCTTGGTGATGTCTAGATAGGCTGTGTGGACCACCTCACCCTTGTCTATGGCTCTGGAGACTGATTTGAAGAAGTAAATCAAGTTCAGGAGACAAGATCGGCCCTTCATGAACCCAAACTGGGTGGGGTCCAGTGTTTGAAGGTTGCCAATGTCTTTGTTTATAAGTTCCATGATAATACACTCCATGGCCTTGTAGATAAGGCTTGTCAGACTGAAGGGACAGTAGTTTCCGGGATCCAAGGTGGATCCCCCCTTGTGGAGTGGGATAACTGTAGCTCTGTGCCACTCAGTGGGCACAAAACCTGAGGTGAGGCTATGATTAAACATGACACTTAGGTGAGGTGACAGTTCATATTGTAGTTCATGTAGTACATAGCCAGGATGTCATCTGGTCCCATGGTTGCTGTATTCTTAGCTTTGGAGAGTGAGTTTTTTACCTGTGTGGCCATTATTACTAGAATTTGGCAATCTTCTGGTATTGAGATGGGCCATTAAGGGGGTGAGAGAGGGGTGATGTTGGCACTGAATCGATCTGCCAATATATTGGCAATATCCTTGGGATCAGTATATTTAATGCCATTATGTTTTAGCTCAGAGCAGATCTGAGCATTGCCATTTAGATTCTTGACATAGTTATAGAATGCCTTGTGGTTGTCTTTGGAATCTTTGACAATTTTGTTTTTGCAACTAGCTTTGGAGGATTTTATGAGGGATCTCAGTTTCTTACTGAGGCTTGTAAGAGAGTTTTTTGCATCCTGGGATTTTCCTCTTTTCTGCAACAGTTTCTTCCTTTTGTTGTAAAGTTTGTTTATGGCAGGGGACCACCAGATTGGCTTCCTTTTTTTGGAGGAGAGCATCTTGGTTCTGTTTGGGATGGCACGATTCATGCATGAGTGGATGTGCTCATACAGTGCCTTAGTGTAGGATTCAGCAGTTGAACTTTCAATTCCCGTCTGCATGGGTGTCATGAAGTTTGTCACTTCTGACTTGAGTAGCATGAAGTTGGCTTTGGAGAAGTTTTTTATGGTGGTTTTCTTACTGGGGGGTGGGGGTAGGATGTGAATGTTAAGGGTGATTAGCTTACGGTTAGACCTGACTAACGAGGGGGTGACCATAGGTGTGGAGAATCAATTTCCCATGCTGGTAATGACCAGGTCTAGGATATTGGAGCCCCTGGTGGGACTATGGATTAGTTGATCCAGGGCATTGGAATTTATGAATTCCAAGAACCGTTAGGCAAAGGTGTTGGTAGACGAGTAGTTTTCCCAGTTAATGGCAGGGTAGTTAAAATCACCCAGTATTAGGGTGTTTGGTTCTATCTTAATATTTTCCAGTATGTTTAGAAAGGTGTAGTGATAATCTTGGTGCATGGTAGGGGATCTGTAGCAAGCTACAATTTGGATTGCAGTGTTACCTAGTGTTAGTTGCACCTGGAGAATTTCAGACATATTGTGTTGGGCAAATAGCCTGGTGGTGTGAATATCCTTGGTGAATATGGACACTCCTCCACCTTTAGTGTTTCGGTCCTGGCTTGGTGGCCGAAAAGTGTGGTAAGAGTTGTAGCCTGGTATTGCAGGGGTGCTCTCTAGAGCCTTGAACCAGGTCTCAGTTACTGCACAGATATCAATATTCTCCATTTTAGGAGTGCCTCGAGAAGTGCATTTTGAGGTTTAGACTTATAGCATTGGGTAGCATTACCTTCAGATTTTGCATGCTTGTACCTGTTACGGTGGTGGTTTTGTCCTTTGAACTTTGCCTAAAAAAGGCACTATATGGGTGGCAAGAGCCTTAGCCAGTAACCTGAATCCCAGTATTGTGGTTTGTCGATCATGTCATCCCAGGCAGACAGATACTGGATCCCCTTTGAATGACACCAGAAGCTTAGCCAATTGTTGAAGTCAGTCATTTTGTCCTTATATTGTGGTATCATTCTGGGTGAAGGCAGGATGATACTCAGGGCTAGGGTCATACCTGCCTGGGCCACATAATCCGAGAGCTCTTCCATGTCTCTTTTCATGTAGTCCAGGGAGGTACGTCTCAAGTCATTCACTCCAACATGGACAATGACAGAGTCATATTTGTACTTGTTGTGGAGTGACTTGAGTGCATGCGTTATGTGGCGGATCCTGGCACCCGACAGGCAGCTGACTGTAATTTTCTCTTTGTTCAACCTGGTGAGTGGGACATCAGTGTGCCGGACTATAGAGTCACCTATGACTAATGTGTTAGGTACGTTGTCTTGCCTTATGAGCTGTTGTTGGGTGGCACACTGGTGTTGTGAGCTAAGTGACACTTTGGTTGTGATTGGTGTTTTTTTGCTTTTCAGCTTCAGAGGTCCTTGTTGCTTGGGCAGGTTGCAGTTAAGGGCCTCCGCATATGTGGATTTAGTGTTGCTATATGTGGGTGTTGGTGGTGTGGGTTTAGAAGGTCTATGTGTTGCTTGAGGTGTAGTGTGGGTGTTAACCTTCTCCTTTTGACTAACTAGCACAATCTTCGGTGGAGAGAGCTTTGCTTGCAGTTTGGCTATGTAAGTGCATCTCTCACAGGTTGTAGTGTTGGGTGGTAGGAGGAGAGGGTTGTCTGTGTACATGAGTCAATTGTGCATTGCCCCAGTATGCCCAGATTCACCAGGTGGACAGGAGAAATCACCAGAAGCTGACCCTTGCCTGGTTTGGTGCTTTTTTTTTTTGTTTTTTTTTTGTTTTTTTTTTGTAAAGTACAGGAGCTGTTTTCCCTTACCTTAGCAAGGTACTTTGCAATTATAGGCTGTTTAGTGCCTCCAATTAATTTCTCCTTATTAACAAGGAGAGTTGAGTGCTTGTATCAGATTAAGGCTTCCTAGTGCTTTCTAGCAGGTATTAGAGCAAGTGCTAGTCACAGGGATGCTTAAAGGTTGTTTGTTTGTCTTTCGGCTTTTCCCGGTTAGGGGTCGCCACAGCGGAACTCCGGTCCGCAAATGATTGGCAGTAGATTTTTTATGTGCCAAGTTTGCCAGCCCTGACGCACAACCTTCACTGAAGGTACACCCATTCACGCATGTCTCCACACAGAAGATGCTCTAGCTGAGAATCGAACGGCACAACGTCTTGCTGTGAGGTGACAACACTACCGCAGCACCACCACCGCAGTTACAGGGATGCTTAAAGGTAAGATGAAAAAAATGCACACTGCAGTGTGCACTAGAGAAGTTAGATGTGAAAGTAGGTAACTTAAGTTTTACCTGTTTAAAAAGCTAAGGTTTAGTGGGGAGTTACTATTTTTAAAACAGCAAGATTGATTGAAAGGGGTGGTCACTTTTGTATTCTGGTACTATGGAATACAGTAGGATGGCCAATAAATTTAAATAGTTGAAGGGGAGTGATTTCAAAAATGATAATTTTGTGCTTACTCCCATAGGCCAGTGAAAGCAGAGATGAAATGAGATATATGGTCAAATTAACATGAGGCAGGCAACTAGAAAGACAGTGGTATTTAACAAGAGAAAGACAACTGTAACTGGGTGGGAGGGTGGGGAAAAATGTCTGCCTGACTCAGAAGAGACAGAGCTGTGGTCTCTTTTGAAGTTTTAATATGCAGTTAAAGCAGAATGCAAGTAAAACACAAGGTAAAGAAAATAAACCACAGTATTTAAAATATAAAAAGGCAATAAAGTACAAAATAATCACATATTTGATTTTTCTATTTAATATAACTTGCTCCTTTATCCATATATTTGGATACAAACCAGGGATTGTGACAAAAAAGGATTAGTGTAGAAAAGTTTAAGCCATGTACATTTAATATTCATTTTGGAAGGTACTAACATCTAAGACTGCAGTCTGGTATTTCATCAGCACATCAAGTGTTTTAAAAAAGTTGTTGCACAGATATATCAAGTAGTTTGATGGTCTTGTTAATATAACTGATGACATATTACTATGGAGTCTCCCCAAAGAAGGGCATGGAATGGAAAGGTACTACAGTAAAGTGTAAGACAAAGTAGCCTGAAGCTGAATAAAAGTTTATGTTTTGAGACACAGATTTACTGGTTATGCCCAAAAGTATGAAGACTTACAACCACACTACGAGAAAGAAAAAGGTATAGGGAAAAAAGCCTCTACTAGAAGACGAAAACAAAAAATTAATGATGCAGCGTCTTTTGAAGTTTATTCTGAACTTGTTGGATATGATTCTTCTGTTAATAAAATAGCTTGAACATAATATACATAGTACAAAACAAAAGTAGATTTTAGATGCTGTATATACTTAGTAAATAAATTGCCACATTAGAGGAGTGTTCTTATAGGAACAATTCAGTCACATTGTAAATAGAAGGCATTCAGAATGGCACTGATGAAGTGGTTCTTCAAGAAACTAAACCAGTCACTTATAGGCTCACACCCTTTAATAAATGCCAACAAATACATATTCAAATACAGAAAGTCATTTGCCATAGTTTATAGTTATGACCATTTACATTTATAAGAAAACTGTGTTGCTGAAAACAGGCCATAAACAATACATGATGTATTTAGCAAGAACAACATGACTATGAAGAGTGTTGCTGAAACTGTAGAAGTATGACTTAGCTGTAAAGTATAAACCAAGAAAAGAATTGTATCTGTTAGATAAGCTGAGTTGTTAATAACTAATATGCAATAAGAGTATTTTTCTTGGAGATGAACTGGAGGTATACTGGATAATTGTACAGTTCCCTACAACAAAATATATGCTTAAGGAGTTTCAGCAATGTACTCAGAATGATCCAGAGATGACAGTGATATGGCAAAGAAAGGCTGGTCACAAGAGATGCCTGCTGCAGATAAAGAAGTCCAACCATCCCTTTCATTTTAGAAGAAATAAACCATATACAAGATATGTTTTTTTAAAGTAGGTAAAGCATTAGTGCCTAAGCATCTAAGGAAAGAACCTGTCAAAAATAGAAGTCATGCACTGGATTTGTTGAGTGTAAAGAAAGAACTTGTGATGTGTTATGCTGTACAGAAGCATCATTACAACTTTAGTGTGAAATATGGGTCTGTTCATTCTGCAGTACATAGCATATCAATAATCCAAGAGAAGAAATGATTCCTTATACAGGCCAATGAAGACCATGGAGAAAAGATGGAACAGACTTGTTTTGGTTTTGTGAATATGTGTATTTGAAATGTGTAGCTTAATGTTTAAGTTTTCTGGGGTTGTGATATTAACTGGCAGTAAAGGTAATGGTGAGATTAACATTAATAAAGCTCCATTTTCAAGGCATGGAATACTTGATATGGTAATACAAGAAAATGGCCCCCAGTGTCTTTAACAGACTTTTCAGAGCAATTTAAGTTCCAGCATGACCTGTATTCCAAAGAATCCACATCTCAATTTTCAAGTTGAATGGACAATTCAAACTGTAAAATACCTCATAAAGGAAGGTCAAAGCATAATAATGCCTGTCATACTGTCATACATCAAACTTTGTTGGAAAAAAATAATACTTCCTTGCAAGATGTAAGTTTAAGGTTGTAGACTGAAAACAGAGGAGTACTGTCACGATTGTACTAGAGAGAAACTGGAAGAGAATTTGTCTAGACAAATATTCGGTGTAAATCAAAGTCTATTTTTTTATTTGAAGGAGACAGAGTGAAAGTGCAACAAAGATACTCAGAATGTCAGCAGGATAGAGTGGTTTTGAAACTGTTAGTAACACTAACCCCTGCTGTTTGTTCTCAGGATGAAAAGTTGCTGTGAACAAATCAGAGACATTTGTTCAAAATGAACATATCTCATGGATATGGCTGAATACAGGGATTGTGTTTGTAATATATATAGCACAGATGTAGTCAAGGAACAGTCCAGAAAGATATATCCAGAATGGTATATCAGGACATTGCCAGAAGCAGCAGGAAATAGACTGTTGAGATGAGTCCTGAGCATCCTGAGTAGCATTCAGATGGGAACGTAAATGTAGGGGGGGTGGGAGATTGGCCTAATGGTTAAGGTGTTTACTTTACAGACACAAGGTGCAGGGTTTGATTCTCACATGAGGTAACTGGCTAGGCTTAAAATGTCCTGAAAGAGCAGGTAGCCTATTACTAACCTTTGAACTCCTGCAACATCTCCTAATACAGTGTTAACCAAAATGCTGACTGCAGAGTCATTTGTGCTCCAAGTACGGAAGATTACTAAGAAAGCCAGCAAACTAATTGGACAGTTAACAGGATTAAAACACATTTACTGAACTGCATTTTGACAAATATGCTGCTATTATGCTATTAAAGTATTTGTTTTTGTACATGGAAAAAATAAAAATGGTACTGAAATATTGAAATGCCCTTGAACTGAAACATATTTACAGTATAGCGATGTGTTTTCTGTTAAATCAATGCCAGAAATGCTGAATAAAAAGTACAGAAGTATCTTACTATTAAAACTATTATTTATGTAAAGGGATACTATTTGAAAAGTAAAATGAGGGCTTTTAACTTTTTGAAAAAGGTGGGATGTAATGTTTGTTTATAATTCTAAGAAGTCTGGTGCCTTTAGGCTGTGTCAGAGTTCAGCATGTTGTGTCATGTGGCCTGTGTCCTCTGGCAACCTGCCATCTGAAATAAATGTTGATGAAGCTCATCACAAGCACCTAGTATCCATTTATTCACTCTGCCATCCTGATATATTAAACAATAAAAATATCATCTGGGGCACAGATTTCACATCATGGAACAACAGACTCTCAGCATGTAAAGATAGTGTTGTACAGTTACCACAAGTCAACACTATTACAGACAAAAGGCATGCCTATTTTACTATTATGACCTGTTCCGTTTGAGTGTCAGTGTTTCTATTAAAGGACATCCATGACAACAGCCATGCCTGTTCATGCCTGCTTTCACGTGGAGAGATAGCAACAGCTAGCAGTGAGGTAAGCTCTACCACTAGTGGATTTCAGGGTTAGTGATATCATTGCGAGCTATATCATGGCAGAATCATGGCTGATACTGCTTTTGTAAATGCTGCCTTTGTGCCAGGGCGAGAACAAGATGATGGCAGCACATACAATGTCATTCTGTGATATCACAGGTGCCAAATACTGGCCATGTACATGACACTAGGCATGCTGTCTTATTTGGAAATGAAATTGGTTGTTGGGGATGGTCAACAGTTGAGAAGACAGGTTAGAGTCCAAACTAATGATGGCAAACAAGGATCCAGTTCTGTCAGTTCCACTCCCTTGGAAGCCACTGATGTTGGAAATTCCTGGTGTGTACTATTGCTACAGAGTACTTTCGCATTTGTAGCTTCATAATTACAGGCACGTGCCACTCAGACTACTGTCTCCTGCTACTGCAACTCTTGCTGCAGGTGATTCTGTAGCTAAACATGCATGAATCTTGAGGGAATTTGCCATCTTGAAACAGTGTCCTTCTTGAGGTACATACATGGTCTGAGTGGTAGGACCTGCACATTGATGGAATAGCACCCATGCCTATTGACATATACATACATCATGCTCATGGCAGAAAGAAAGGGCAACCACGGTGGTGCAGTGGTTAGCATTGCCACCTCACAGCAAGAGGTTCTCCAGTTTGATCCTCGGCTGGGGTGCCTTCTGTGCGGAGTCTGCATGTCCTCCCTGTGGTCACGTGGGTTTCCTCCGGGTGCTCCGGTTTCCTCCCACATCCCAAAGACATGCTGTAGGTGGATTGGACACTCTAAATTGGCCCTAGGTGTGAGTGTGTGCATGTGTGTGCCTTCTGTGGAAGGTTGGGTGCCAAGCTGGCAACTTGACACCGTAAAACTCCACTGCCAATCATGAGCGGACAGGTGATCCACTGTGGTGACCCCTAACTGGGAAAAGCCAAAAGAAGAAGAAGAAGATACTCATGGCAGAAAGAGTATGTACTCTCAGAATTCATTCGAGGGCCTGTGCTGCAGCAGTCAGCCATTATCAAATTACAAAAAACACTCTTCTGTTTTGTTCGGTGCAGTGTGATACCCATACACTAGTATCACATGTGTTGATATGTGATGGCACCCTAGTCATCCCCACACCTTTCTGCAGGTGATCAACTACTTTTGGTACACTATCTCCATAAATGCTAACAGACAGAGCTGGGGAGATTACTCCTGCACATCATCATGCAGGATATGTGGAATCTTCTGCAGCACAGATGGTGACACTCCATGCTTGTGGTCATTCGTAGGGGTCTAGAGCAGTAAGATAGGCAGTAGGAGTATATATTTTATAGAACAGTGCTTCTCATCATGGAAGGAGGGCAAATAGTGGTGGAAATTATTACTGTACATTTTTCTTGCTTGTGGTCAGTTTTGCATACATCCCCTGGTCCATTGCATCAGACATGATGAAAGGCTATTATGATCTCTTGCACATAGCATGTGGCAGTATGCCACTCGGCTGTAGTCTTCTGTGTTGCTTAATGCACATCAAAGACTTGCTTGCAAGATTAACATCTATACTTACCTTGGGCAAACATGCTGAATGAAGATGTTATATATCCCTGCTGTAGATGTTTCTGCAGCTATTGTCTCGGCTGTCTTGCTAGTGGCATTTTCAATTACTATATGTAGTCCATGACTAGCATTTATCTTCATAGTGCTGATGGTGCAAACACTGCTTGCACTGGAATGTCTGAAACATACAATATGTCAGGCAGCAAAGATGTGGTTCAGCTTGTTAAATTTGCATTGCAGTGTCCAATTTGATTGAATAAGACATTGGAAGAGTAACATGCAAACACCCACTTAGTTATGTTGTGAGTGTAGTGTCATGTGGCATTCTGCACCTTCTGTACAAATGTGGCCATTAGGTAACCTGTATCATCCACAAGGCTATCTTGGGGCATGTTAATTCTTTTAAATACACAGTATAGGGTGGAGGAATAATTATATAGAGATATAATGGCTGCATACAGGATCCGTCATGCCTATACCCCATAACATTTCTGTGTTCACACATGGTTTACACATTAATAAAATAATAGCTATGCTTATTGTTATATACATAGCCAACATCTATGTGGGGGGGTGTCAGATGGCAACATGTGTGGTATTATGACATCTGTGTTATCACAGTCATAGAACAGGACAAAATCTCCACACAGTTGGTGTTTTCTTGTTCAGTGTCCTGGACATGGTTATTTATGCATATGTATTGCATCATATATGTTAAAAACTAGTTTAGGATTCATCTTGATAACAAATATGAGGTACTAGTAATGTTATATGACACCACTGGAATACATCAGTTGTAAGCGTTATAACAACTGTGTTCCCTGTGGTTTGCAAACAAATGGTCTGTCCCATTGCTACTTGCAACGGCATGTCTCTGCACAATTCACACTATAGATGAAAGGTGCATGTGTTCATTCATTAATGGTGGCATTACCCTAATCCTGGCAAGTGAACAATGTAGTACTCCTACCCTCTAGTACCTAGTGCAGACCTAGGTTTCACTATTTCTGCCAGTTATGCTCAATCTATAGCTAATATGCACAAATTCATTAATATGTCTAAAAAGGACATTTATACTGACAGTTGGTGTAGACAGTTAAGATGTGTGCTGTAGTTCATGTGGTACAGGGTTTGATTCCCTCAGTCCTCATTCTGCCTACTGGGTGAACTTGAGCAAGTCACATAGCCAGACATTGCTCCTAGGTCACTTGTGAAAAGGGATGTGTGTCCAGTGGTCCTACATTATTAAACATTTCTATCATTCTTATTCTTCTTATTTTTTTTAAACACCTTTATTGAATTATCACTTGTGACATAGGCTGTGACGCCCGTGCCCTGGCCCAGCAATCAAGGAGCCTCAATCTTCACCACTAACACCAGAGAGGGCGTCTCCTATATGAGGAAAGGATAACAAATACACACAGTAAAGTGCAATTTCCCTTAAGAGCACACAGAGATCACAGTCAGTCCAAAGCTGGTCACTCCCTTGTTCCCCAGGTCCCCAATAAGACTCCCCACTGGCACAGCTATAGGGTCCAAATCTCAGCCTAGCTGGGCAAGCTAAAATCTCCAGCACCCTCTCTGTCCAACCAGTGTTTCATGTCCCTGCTCGAGTAGCTGGCACACATACTTTGAGATAAGTTTATACAACCACACAGACACTCCTGGGAAAGGCTGGCACAGGTTCTCCAGCTGTGCCCCTTTTACCCAGACTATACAGTAGTAATCACTGCCACCACCCAGCTAATATTATCAGCTACCCAAAGGCCCTTAAAAGGGAGTCTAATTATTACTGTACAATATTATTATCCAATTGGTAGTATAGCCCAGGGCTAAAGCTATAGGAGTGGCTTTGTACAATTTTACCAAAGGCATACAAGTAATCTAAATATCTAAAGCTTAAAATATCTCTACACAAAACCCGCCACAGTTAAAAGGTTTTAAAATATTTACTAATAAATAATTAAAACCACAAGACAATACTTTCTACTATACAGTGGTAGTCAAAATTTCAGAGATCACACAGAAATACTTAAAATAAATCAGTAGTACAGTTCTGACATCACAGAAAAACACTTAGTCTAATCTTTCTAATTTCTAGTTATTCCTAAAAGAAAACACACTTCTAAAATAACTTACTTATAGAGCAAGGCAGAGTGCTGTGAGTTGGATAGTCAAGTCAAAAATGCTTAATAATTTCTTGTTCTCACTGTTTAAATTGAAACTGCAGTTCTGATAAAACATTATATCATCTTTTACACCTTCCTGTTGTTCCCAGGCTGACAGAAACTGTATTTACAATCTTTTATGCTTAGAGCAATAAAGGACACTCCACATGTAATTCTGGTCATTAACTTTAGCCTTAAAACAATAGGCAGGAAGCCTTCATCTAGCCGGACTGGAGCCGACTTGTAAAACATCAAAGGCTGTGATGAAATAATTTTAATTTCAAAGGACCAACAAGAAATGCTTGACTTAGCTTTCTTTACAGCAGATGACAATGTTGCCACATTGTTTTAAGTTCAACATTCATATTTACAAATGATAGAATTATCTGCACAATTCTATCTGGCTAGGCTGGCAGCCTTCACCCATCTCTACCAGTCTTCACATAGGCAAATTTACATTTATATAAAAGTAATCAAACCATATTAACAAGTTCATATTTACAAATATTATACATCACATACATTGCTCTATACAATATCATCAAACCAGCATTGCATAAATTGTTAAATTCCTGCCTTCCTCCTAACCCCATTCCTCCTTCAAAACATTCTTCTGCATGTGCCACTCCAACAACCTCCATTTCCTTCTATGTAACTTACCTCTACCCGTCTCCCATTCTCCCATCCCTGCTACAAGATTCACCATTTCAAGCACAGTTGATTTAAACTCTTACAACTATTTTCTAGCAATTGCCTTCCTGGCAGCCACCAGAATCAAACGTAAGGCCTTACTATGTCTAGGCAACTCATATTCTGTATCCCAGCTAAAAATAATTTCCTTAGCTACACCCATCCACCCGCACAGTATTCCTGAAAGAGTACTCTCTAAGAAATTCTTAAAGTTGAACAACTCATTAAACTCTGAAAACACATGCGGCCAGGTACCCCTTTCCTCCCCGTTACACATCCAACATTTGCCATCTACCCAAGGAAAACTTCTTTGGTGTCTGCTTGTGACATAAAAGTAGCTATGCAAACACTTCCAGGCAAAAATTCCAAATCTTCTAGACTTTGCTGCACACTTGGGAGCCATACATATGTCCTCCCAGTGTTTCTTTGTGAATTGCCTATCTAATCACTCTTCTAAATCCTTTCTGATCTCCCTGACTGATTCTTACAGCCGTTCTCAAACAACCCCCTTCAACAGCAGCCACTTTTCCAGACCTAATCGAAAATTCAACCAGTGCAGGTCTTTCACTTAAGATTTCCCTATTACTTTCCCTTGACTATGCTCTGATATCAATCCTTTAAAGAAAGGCAATCTCTAGCCTGCAGTCCAAATGTCTTTTTTGGCTTCTTCCCATTCTGTTACCTTTCCCTCTTTAGTTATTTGTTCTAAATACACTGGTTATTCTGCTAGCTTCTTCCAGTACATTTCAGCCTCCTCTTGAATATTTTCTGTACTGCTAATTGCAGTCATTAAGGCAGAATCTCCTTTCTCCTTTCCCATGTTGGGTAAGTTCTTAGTACACTTTCTGCTACTTTATGAATATAATATTCTGTATGATTGTTGTTATTCTTCTTAAGGATCTGCTTCCAAAATCCCACTTTCCTTATTTCTTGAATCCCCCCCCACTTCATCATCAACCCTTTCCACTTTGAACTGTAGCTTCCTGCTTGTGTTACATAAATGAGCCTTTACAGGGCAGCTCTAAAATACACTTTAAATCAGGTAATCTTACACCTCCTTTTTCTATTGGAAGGATCAGTTTATAACACTTGACTCCTGCTCTGACCCCTCCCAGATAATATCCTTCAACTCTTTATCAATTACTATTCCCAACTTTTCCTCTGGTTGATAAAAATATACCTGACCTGTGTATAAAACTAAAGGGACTAAAATCTTTTTTACTGCTCGCATCTTGCTATCTATATCCATAAGCAAGAGGTTTTCCAGTTTCCCAGTTTTTGTATTTTCTTTTGTTTAGTCTCTTCTCACATATCTTTATTTAACATTACATCATCCTTTTAACCCATACTATTAATTACTTTATTTTTACCACATCCCCATAAAAATGGGTATTGCTGTGTGGATACATATTTTACAAGCTATATAGCCTTTGTTTTAACTTCATTCATTTTATATGTTATTAACGTTATGTATTATTATTATTATTATTATACTATTATGCTCAGGTTTACTACTATTCCATCTAGCTTTTATTCACCTGTTTATATTTTCTTGGTATATATGATATAACTTTCCTGAAATAGATTCCTGGATTATGCCTGCAAATGCAGAGCATGTCTTTCATTAATCATCATTCATCATAATTGCATTGTTGCACAGCTATGTAATATCTCCATTATTACTATACACATTACCCTGTGACATACTTCTCAACCTCTGAGCAAAAGAAATCTAGATAAAGCCAAAAATAATGGGAGGACAAGGTCCCCAAATCAGGGAGAGATTTTAAAGATTGCTCTCATAACCGTAGAAAGCTAATAATATGAAATATTTTAGATTAGCATACATTTTCTTAGGAGTATGAATCCTGAAATTAAAATGTATGTCATTATTTAATTACTTCAATCTACAGTAATTTGCCAGAAAATCACAAATTTTATGAGTGGTACACAAAGTATAAGGCAAAAATCTGGATATTCTGCAAAAATATCAGCTGAGATGTATGCTGTGGATTGTGTTACAATTTCATATGGCCCTGCATATCTGTACAGTGGTCTTAAAATGTGCTCTCTGTTTATTTTATTTGTTTTATCAGACAGAATGAGTGAGTGAATGAAAGAATGAATTAGTGAAATAATGAATGATTCAGCAACAAAGATTTATGAAAAGCATGTCGAGCCATCAACAGAAAATCCACCTAATGCTGGCAGACAGAAAAAAATGCTGAGACAACCAAGTGCTCGTGGAAGGAATTTATTTTCCTGGGGGGCAGGCCCCCTATACCCTCCAGATGGTGTGGCATCTGTCCCAAACTTATATATTCTTCCTCTGGGATCCCACAACAGTATAGAATTGAGAGATCACCATTGTCAATGAAGGTTGTTTTGGCTGCTTTCCTTCCATCTGCTGACATTCTGCAGAATGCTAGTTAATAAACTGATTTAAGCATGCAAGTCACATGTCGACCAGTGTAAACTAAAACAAACATGGTTATAAGGAAATAGGTAAACAACCAATCAAATAAGTATAGTTATTTCAGAAATGTACTACTGTCAGTAGCTGCATGGTTTCCTTTTCACCGGCATTTACTGAGGGCAATTTTATCCTTTTCTTACAAAAGGTACTACTGTATTGGGATCCCCGCTAACTACAGACATCATTTTTGATCAGTTTTATTGCAAGAGTTTTTCAAACCTTCCTTTATGCAGCATTAAAAGAAAACAATAAGAACAAAAGAAGACCAGGGATCACTGTGGATATATGCTTTTCATTTAAGCAAGAGCAATCAATGTTGCCAGTAGTAGCACTCCTTTAGTTATGGGAGAATTGTGCCAAGATACAACACGCCAAAGTTCTCTTCATTCTTATTTCTTTGTTTTGCAGATTTAAATTTAGAGCAACCAACAGCAAAGGTCAGTTTACTGATTCTGCCTATTCTGAGCCAGTGAAAACCTTAGGTAAGACAAATTACAGTGGAAAAAATGTTTCAGATTTAAACATACTAATATTTTAATGTATGTTTCTGTAGACTAAAAAAACTGAAATCAAAATACATTTCCTTAATGTCTTGGCTAAGCACAATGCAAATTCTTAATACAATTGGAGTCATTCCTTTGTATACAATATTGTAAACTAAACCATTGTCAGAGATGATGTAATACACAGAGAGCTGAAGGTTTGTATTTTTCTCTTCCAAACGTTGTATAACATTAGTGAACTTGTCCATGCAATATGCTCAGTGCATGATCCGTTAACTGAGTCAGTCCTACAAGTCAGTGACAGTGCTTTTCAATGTAGCTGCACTTGTAAGAATTGTAGAACAGAACTCACAAATAGAGATCACAAATTGTCTACTTACTGGTCTTGGAGATGCACAGAAATGATTTTGCAGATTAAAATTAAACTCATAACTTATGTGCGAAAACAATAAATATACATGCAGATCTAGTAAAAAGAAAATCAGTACAAAATATGAAACTGTATGAACAATTAGCAGTCTGTACTATTTGCATTCATTAAGGCCTTTTATTTTGTTCTTTGTAAAATGACGTTTTACTAAGGGATACCTATAATATCCAAATGTGCAGGTAAAGTCAGATAGGCAAAAAATATATGTAATGATAAAAGTTCTACATAAAGCTTACTACTTTGTATGTCTAAATGTGCTTGTACCATTAAGAATGCTTTGTATCCACAATGCATATGGTGCTCAGATCATTCTTGAAGAAGTAGTAATGATGATAACTATTCTTTCAATATAAGCAGCATTCTACCATCACCCAGAATGATGCCTCACTACAAGCAGAAAATGATTGACTTTAACAATTGGCTTAGTTTCTGGCGTCATTCCAGGGGAATCCAGTACCTGACAGCCTGGGAAGATATGATTGACAGACCACGATGCTTTGCTAGAGATTGCCTGCATCTGTCTCACTTGGGCTTCAGGCTTCTTGCCTCCCCCATAGTGCCTGTTTAGGAAAAGTTATGAGGTTGATACTACCAACATAAAAATTTGAACAAAATGCAAATTAAAGGTCATGCTGATAAATGCTAGGAGTCTAAACATGAAACTGCACTCATTACAGGCATTCTTAACCCTGGAAGATGCTGACATTTGTGCATTCACAGAAATCTGGTTCAAAGCTTCAGAGAGCACCCCAGCCTTACCTGTTTACTCATCCTATCATACATTCAGACCCCAAACTGTGGGCAGCAAAGCCAAAGAAGGTGGAGTTTCAATATATATTAAAGACACACCCACCTCCAGGCTGATCCAACAGTATGATGCACAGGAGACACTCCAGGTGCAGTTAACCGTTGACAAGACCCCTATTCAAATCATAGTTAGCCACAGGAAATTTGACTCAAGATATCCACTCTACCTATCTGGACCTCTTCAAATCTATGAAGATTCAAACCTTTACCCTGATCCTTGGTGACTTTAACTACCCAACCATAAAATGGAAAAACTACTCATGCCAGAATATAAATGCCCAGAGATTTCTTGATTTTATCAATGTAAATGCCTTAAAATAGCTAGTCAATTCCCCCACAAGAGGTGATAATATCTTGGACTTGCTATTAACCAACATGAATAACCACTGCACCACCCCTACAGTATCATCCTCCCTGGTAAGATCTGACCATAAATCGGTCACTTTCAAAGTCACCATCTCCCCTGAACCCTCTCTAGTTACGGTCAAACAAAAAACTTCTCCAAAGCTGATTACAACCTCTTGAGGGATGGTATAAACAACTTCACAGCCCCCTCCCACTTTGTAGGAACTGGCACCAATGTCCATATCTACACCAAAGTACTATATGAGCATTTATATAGATGCATGGAATCAGGAATACCTGACAGGACAAAATCATCCTCCGTAAGGAAGAGTAAACCTGTCTGGTGGACATGTGCAATAAATAAACTATATAACAAAAGGAAAGAAATTGCTGTCCAGGACCAAGAAGGAGCAAATGCCCAATTGGAAGCAATCTCTCATTAGCTTGAACAAGCAAATAAGAGCACTAGTGAAATTTCTAAAGCCAACTTTGACTCCAAATTGATCACATCTACTAGACACAGTCATAAGGTCTTTTTCACATATGTCTGCAATCTCAAAGGAATCACCCAGATCTGTTCCAAACTGGTGGTCAAGGACACCACATACACAAATGCTATAGATATAGCCAACCTACTGGCTGACAGATTCAATGAAAACTTCACCCCTCTGTTCCTCCCATCGGTAAATAAGGACATCCCCAGTACCTGCCCCCAACCCCTTATCTCTAGGGAACAGGTCATCATTGCTCTCTCAAAGGCACAAAATACAGCCTCCATGGGACCCGATAACATCCCAGACTGTATCCGACATGAACTCAAGCATGAACTTGTAGCACCCTTAGGCACCCTATTCAACCAAAGCCTGAGTACCAGCTTTGTCTCAGCTGAGTGGAGGACAGCCACTGCCATCACATTACACAAAAGTACAGCATCCACCGATCCAGGAAATTATAGACCCATCAGCCTAACTAGCCTGATCTGCAAGGCCATGGAACGGATTATCATGGACCTTATTAACAGAGACATTGGCAACCTCCAAACACTTGACACCACACAGTTTGGCTTTCTCAAGGGGAAGTCATGTCTGTTAAACCTGATCGACTTGTTACCAGATGAGTAGCAAACTGGCTCACTGATAGAACCTACCTAATAAAAATAGAGGAAGCCACCTCAAGCAGTAGACCCACAACAAGAGGTATACCCCAGGGATCGCCCCAAGGCCTCTGTTATTTGGGATATACTTCTCTGAGGTGCAAGGCCAAAACCAGTAGGCTATCGCTGACCAAGTTTGCAGTTGACTGCAAGCTGGACGCAGTCATCAATTCCCTAAGTGATGTGGATGTCCTCCAAGAGGTTCTCACCTAAACAAATGACTAGTACCAGAAACATAGCCTCAAGCTGAATGCCAAAAAATGCATCATCATCCCCTTTGGGGAGAATGATGTCCCTACATATTATCACATTAATAACAGCGTTCTAAGCATGCAATCAGCCATGAGGGATTTGGGCACTCAGGTTGATAACAACCTAACCTTTGTTGTACGGAAATGTTGCCACATGGCCCACCTCATAAGTAAGGATATCTCATCCAGGGACAAAGGAGGTCATAACTACCCCGTATTCTTCCCTTATAAGTCCAGTAATTGAGTACAACACCCCATTTGGCATGTACCTCGCAAAGCACATGCAACAGCTAGAGAGACCACAGAGGTTCTTCACCAGGAGGATCAAAGGCCTCAAACATCTACCCTAAACATATAGCCTAAAAGCCCCGTCCCTCTACTCGGTTTCATATAGACTCTTCAGAGGTGACCTCTGTCTGGCATATAAAGCAATCTCAGATCCCACCTTGATGGGACTGCTGCATATCCACAAGTCAAGCTCCACTCAAGTAACCCTCAGCGCGACCTCAACCTGGTCTATGACATCAATAGGACTTGTTGGCAGGACAGATTTGTGTCTGTGGAATAGACTCCTTGTCCATGTCAACCAGATTACCTCATTATCCCTTTTTAAGTGCAACCTAGATAACTGGATGGGAAACAGAAAATACACCATTGGGATTCCACCTGTGTCCTTGCTGGATAGGGGCTTTGGGTGCTGACTTGTCTAAACATGGCAAATGGAAAATGGAAAATTAGAAACTATTTATAGTTAGTGATTTCATCTATTCACATAAATTGAACTTCTTCAGACCGGTCTGAAGGAGTTAGCTGCCATATAGCTGAATACCATTTGGATTCCAGATTTCAAAAGTCTGGACAATGGCTAAGGTTCATAGACCAAGAAATGCTAGGCATAGGTCTTGCAATGAAGTATAAAGCATGCAGAAAGCAGGAGCAGAAAGCTGTGGTATAATAAAATGCACTGAAGCAGTTCAAAGCAGGTAAACAGTTCAGAATTCTGAAAATATGCAAGCCAATTCTTGTGCAGTCTTTTTCAGGGTGGCACAGACTTCAAGAATAATACTGCAAAAAAGTACTTTATTTAATTTCTGTAGTGTAGTACACAAATAATTTAAAAAAGAAAAAACAGGAGAGTGAACAGAGGGAAAACGAGAAATAAAATTAGGATACAGCATGTATAGGATGCCAAAGTAAAGCTCTGCACAGACAGTATTCATAAGCTGGTCCTATGTGGCTAATGCAGGTCAACTTTCAGAATTCATGCATTTTCATCAGTCCTCTTCTCCAAGTCTTACTAACTCTCTGTTTACCTTTTTTCTGTGGCTTGAATTCGGTGTGTCTGTGTGCCAAACAGGCAGTTCCCACAATTCCCAAATGTGGCATATGTGTAATCTATACTGTTTTTTGTGGCATGATTTCCCACATGGACATCCATCTGGTAAGTGTACCCTCAACCAGGCTGCACAAACAAACCAGCACATGTGTAGACTGCAATCCACATATAAAGCTGTCCACTACTGTGTGCTTCAGGTGGTGCTGGAAATGCACTGGAATGGTGGCTATTGACAAAAATATGCAACCCTCACACCATGGCTGAGATGTTATGTAACACCACACAGGCACAAATCACATCATTGTTGAGATTTTGTCTGCTGTACTGAAGGCACACTTCTGTTGTCTAGATATCTCTGGTGATGCTCTGCAGTATGCTGTGCAGACCAGCAGCATAATATTTGTAGTCAGTGGTATGCTTCACAACATGATTCTATGCAGACAGCTGCAGCATGGGGGGATGATCTTTGGAGTGTCAGGCAGACTGGAACCAGCAGCAGAAGAGGTGCTGTGTGATGAGTCTTTGAAAAAAAATAGTTGCAGGGAGCCCCATGCTTGGCTGAGGTGGGCACAGTAAATATGACAAAGAGGTAGCATCTGGTCCACAAATATAGGCAGGCATAAAAACAACATAGACTAAAATGCATATATGCAATGCTACACCCAGGTTATGCAGTGCAGTGCAGTGCATTGACTGGAAATGCTGTGCATCAGACATTGCCTATCCTATATAACACAATTTATGTTCTTTTATTCTGCAGCTTCAGCGGGAGAGCAGGATGTGGTCCAGCAGTGGCCACAGTGCCTTGCTTCTGTCTCCCTGCTGACTGCTGATCCCTGTCAGTCCCTGGCCAGCCTCCCTGCAGAACAATGATGGACATCCTGTAGAAGGTGACTTGGAGAGCTTTTTTAGTGGCTTTTGATGGTGCTTCTCAAGAAGATGTGGCACAAGGGTTCATCCTCATGTGACATGTGGAGTTGCAGTGCTGCATGACTCTGGGGTGGATTTCCTGTTGAGGCAGCTTGGCTGGCTGGGTCTCAGCCTACCCTGTTGACCATTATTGTGTTCTCCCTTCCTTTTTCTTCTCTAAGAAAATATGTCCCTTCTTATGCCATCTTTTAGATGTTCTTTGACTACCTTATATTTCCTTCTCCCTATATGTCCACTACTAACACTAAAGTTCAACCCCAGCTGTTCCAGCTTAGTGATGAGGACCTATTTTTCTCACCATATTTTTACCATGGCATTCATTTATTTTCTTTTTGCACTTTGCCCCTGTTGCCTGCCAGTTATCAGGCCTCTCACAGAAAATGGTAATTTGACTCACTGTGATGAGGCTCAAGCAGAAGGGGCCATCATTAATGTAGCCATTAGAAGCTGTTCATGTTTTCTGGGTTTTTTTTCTGATGTCCCCATAGACACTGTGTTTAGCATGAGGGAGGAGGCATTCAGTAAGCTGACCTTGAGGGATGTTTCCCTAACTTTTGCAAAGGAGATCTCCATCTGTGAATCCTCACCTGAAATCATGGGAGGTGGTTTTCATGGTCTCCACCTTGGAAATCACACTTACCGAATGTATACCTAAGTCCACACCCAACCTTCCCCACCCCTCAGCAGAGGGAAGCAGACTATGCCACTTCCACTCCTCTTTCTCCTCGCCTCACTCTTACATTGCCAGGGTTGCCAACTGAACCCAAGCTGACTGGGACGTTGTCAGTGATCCATCCCACCTTATGCTTCTCGATCTGCAGACATTGAAACTAGGAACAAAGGTCCTTGAAAATAGTACATAACTCTTGCCATTTCCAATAGGAATGCAGACTACCACTCAGAAACACATTTAAGAAAGAAGAGATACAAAAATGATGGAAAAATGCAAGCATATTATCAGAAAAAGTGTAAAATTTGTAGACAGGAATAAACTGCATTGCAAACTTCTACTCCAAAAGGCATTTATTTTTGCTTCATAAAAAAGGAGATGTGTGCCCTCTTTAAATTATCATTGCCACTAGTATGTTGGTCATGTAGTGTATTGTAAATGTCTGTATACTGAACAGCATAAAAACTCACAAGTGATATGAGAGATATAGAAAATAGGAAACACTTCCAAAAATGGGGGCATCCTGTGTAGGGGTAAATCAGGTATGGTTCCTTGGTAAAAATGGAGAGGTCTGATCCTCCTCCCTGCGTCACTGAGCCAGACTATGGCATCCACTTATTAATATACTCCCGTCTGAATTTTCCCTGCATTGCTTTACTTTTAGTTTCTTCAGCTTTGTCCATTAACTTGGTTACATCTTATGTAGGAGAAATACTGTTACACAGATGGAGCTATTCATGATTTCCATCTTTAAGAAAATGGAACTTTATTATTCTAAACTGTGCAAAAAAACACTTCTTTAGCCATTTACAGTAATGACTCCCTGAATACCGCAAACTTCAAGCATTCCCAAAAAATAATTATGCTCCCCTATACTCCTTTCCCATACTTACAACTCCAACACCTACTATTTTCCTATGGAAGCATTTCCCATGGAAACATCATCTCTAATCTGTTTGAAGTACAAACGTATCTGTGAAGACATTTGCAGGAAAAAAAAATAATACATTAGTAACCTATCCAGGTGTCCTACAGATGTCAGATTGCTGCTTCCATTCTGTATGTTCTCCTTGTTTTGTTTTGTTTTTAGACCCTGTTCACTTTCTCAGATGTCCCCTTTTTTTAAATTCCTGCTACATCCTGGAGTTCCTACTTACTAGTTTTTTGTTAATTAGTGTAGTTTTTTCTTAGTTCTATGACAACCTCTGCCAACCCCAACGGATCAGTCTTGTTATCTCTTTTGGCTGTCGTCTCACGTAATTACTGTTCCGAAACCCGTATTTCCTCCTTTTCCTCCAGTTTCTTGCTATATCCTCTTTTCACTAACACACTTATTGGTGGAATGTCTTGTGGTCTTGCCTTACTACCTTCACTTGCATCAGTGTCTTAACTAGATCACATATTCTTGTTAAATATTTTTTATTATTCCTCATTACATCCCATAGTGCCAAAAATGAGACTCTTGAAATCTTTGGGCTGCCCCAGTTGCAATTACATTGTCTCCTGCCTGTACATTTCATAATTTTCCTGTTATAGTAAAGACAACTAATTTAACCATGTTATTATGTAATAATCTTTGTAATTTTGGAACTGTGTTTGCAACACCATTTTTCCATGGCGCTTTAACATAGCCCCCCCCCCCAATTAAAACATGTATTTTAGATTTTATATTATTTAAATATTTCAAATATTTGTCATCAGGGTAAAAAGTGAGCCTTCCATCGGTATATTATCAGTGGAAATAATTTAGTTTTGTATGTGCCCAGAGGAAAGACATTCAGAAAGGCTTTTTTTTGCATCAAGACATTATCACTAATGGATTTCCTGAATCTTTTGCATCTCCATTAACAGTGTAGTACTCATAGTATTATCAAAAGTTTGCCTTTCCTTGATAAATCCACATTGGTTAAAGCCTCTCCATTCGATGACAGCCTTGAAATTCTGGCCATTAAACCTCCTATAAATATTTTATAGTCCTGATTTGGCACCGAGATAGGTCTGTATGAGGGCGGGCTTGTGGGATCTTCTCTTTAAATAGACTATTTCTTTCCTACCTGAATGCAGACCTCCTTCACTTGCATCACCTAATTAAAAAAAATTACTTATATATCAATCCATTTCCATCAACCCATCTTACAAATTTTAACTAATATCCCATCTTGTTATCACATCCCTGGGAGTATGAGTAGTTGCTTATTTAGTTAATTTTCTACTACAGACAGTTTAACAGGAGTAATGACAGTACTGTTGTTAAAACAATTAAACATTATTTCTCTGCTGCATTGCAACTCCAACTTTTCCCCATACAAGTCTTTTTTTTTCCAAACTCATTTATTGAGACACCATATTATAGCCAAACACTAACAGTCAGCACAATAACATTCCACAAACATAAAACAAAAGGGTAATGAAAACAAAAAACTTGCTGAACAGTAGTTACCAACAACAATAAGCATGAATGAAATAGGTTCACCTATAACATTCCAAATTATGAAAACCTATGTATTATTGACACATACCTGTCAGATTGGCTGCATTAGAACTTGATTCCATAGATTAGCCAAACTAATTAAAGAGCAGTGTTGACCAGTGTCTGGCATAGCCTGTTCGGAGCTTTGATATTTGCTAATGGGAATTGAGAGATATCCCATATAGATAGTTGGTTTGCATAGCATCTTATAAAAGACCACCATCTACCAAGAGTGAGGAGTCATGGATTATTTCATTGGAATGCAATATAGAGTTTGGAGACTAGGGTTATCTGGGTTGCCCACAGTTTCCTGGTTGTAGGTAAAGCATTAAGAGTCGCTATATGTAAACAGAGCAAGTCTTCCCCTTCTTTGAGCACAGGACACCCTGTTGTAATGCACAATGATGTGACTTTTGCCAAATAAACTTCACTTTGGGACACAGCACAATGTCTGGGTGTGCATGACCACAAGCTCAATATGTCAGATTGACATCCAGACCTAGTCCCTGGCTGTGCTTATATGTCCAGTAGCCCCTCTATAATATTTTAAATCATGCTAATAGGAAGAGAGCATGGATAGAGTGCTTTCAGTAAATTGATTTGATACTCACTACCACAGGGAGCGGGTTACTGACCTAATTCTAATAGTCTCTGAAAACAGATCTCTGTTTTTTACTTTATCAGATATAATGAGATGCTCATATATGTGTGTGCTGTTATAACACACCATGCCTAGATTCTTATCATAGGAAGTTACTAGGCTATTGGCCCTGAGGCCTTATAAGACTAGCCAAGAGTTTAGCTCATGCATAGAGACATCCTTTTGCAAATGAAGTGAAAGGAAGCTGGGTATGTCCATTCTGATGGCATTAAGCAAGCAGGAGGAAAAGATGACATACCAAAGTTGGAAGTACCTCTATTTATCCTTGGCCTCTAGCTCATATTTATTTTTTAAATAGTCAAAGTAGGTCAGTGTTAGTCTACCTTGCACCTCCTGTATCAGCTGGCCCACCACATGGAGCCTCTTATTATACATTCAAACCACCAAGGGCTAGTTCCACCAATCAGCAGTTCTGGGTGTCCCCATATCAGGGTGTCCCAACAGGTCCAGTTTCAAGTTCCCCAGATTTCTTTGGAACTGTTGCAGTAGTTGATAGGAAACTTGTATGTAATACCAGGATTTCAGATGCGTGGGGAGTTTAGCTTGGAAGCCAATAATACTTTGTAGGGAGGGACTTTTTAGAAACTTGGCTTCCAGCTTAGCCAATGGGTAGATGTTGCTCATGTCTAAAACAACTAATTTTTGCAAGGTACATGTGAGTGCAATTTTTTTTTAATATTAGGCAACCCCCACCCCCACCCCCCAACCATTTGGTATAGAGAACAACATCCTTGAACTTTTCATTTCCCCATTCCACATGAAACTCAGCATTCACTTAGAAATGATCTGTAACCATGGATTTGACAGGTAGCCCATCAGGTGTCTCATAACATAGTACAACTTGGGAGAGAACATCATTTTAAGAACATTAACACTGCCTATTAGCTGAAGTCCTAGTTTTCCCAAATAGTGCGCTGAGATAAAAGGCTCCTCCCACATCACTTTGAGATTATAGTTCAGTAGATTGGATGTGGGGAATGTTATGTGACTGCCCAAAAATGTCTAGCAGGGCCTTTGCAACATCTAAAGGAAGGGGTGCTGGCAAAGCCCCACTACTGTTTTGGCTGGGGTGCTCACCAGAAATGTTTTGGCTGCATTGACTTTCAGGCCTGCAACTTGGGCAAAGTTGGGGAACCCAGCTTGTATACAGAGGTTCCAGCTTTTATGCAGAGGTAATCACATTCCAGATTCTCAGTGAGAAGTAAGCAATCATCCACAAACATCAAAATTCTGACTTCCTCTCCCAGTACTTTCCATCCATGACAGTTCTGGATAGCCGGGTCTTGTATTATGAGTGGTTCCTCTGCAAGAAGAGATAATGAGGGAGACACAGTGCAACCTTATCATGTCTAGCTTTCCAAATACAGGTGGGTGGATAGACAGTATCCTAACAATATTTTAGCCCAAGGGTTGTTAGACATGGATTTTGTCCCTAAAATATAGCCATCAGGGAATCCCATCTGGTGAGCAACTGCCCAAAGATAGTCACAGTATACTGAATCAAATGTCATTTTGAAATCTTCTGGTATGGCATGAATGGGGTCAGCTTTCACAGATTGTTCCTGCAGCAGGGTTACTGTGGCCCTGGGGTGGTACATGCTGGCTCCCCCTTTTACAAATCTAACTTGAGCATCACTGACCAAGTGTGGGATTAATGACTGGATGCAAAGGGTCAGTATCTTTGCATATATTTCACATCCAAATTGAGCAGTGAATCAGCCAGTAGTTTGATACCATACTCAGGTCCTTACCAATTTTAGGAAGAACTAAAATTCTCACTTCCTGTAGGTACCTCACTCTCAAGAATGTCTTACTGAAGTATAAGCCTGCCCTGTGTAGTGACTCATTTTGGTGGGGGGGAGGGTTGTTTTTAGCCAAGTTTCTAACTGAGCATGTCTTTCTATTTCACCGTTGCAGTATTCTTAACATTAGGGGAGCCCCTGCCAAGGGCAGCCCAACATGTGGGCAGTATACAAAAGCCTTCTTTAGGTTGCTTTGCGGTATGCCACACATCACACATATGCTCTTTGTGTAGCATAAGGCATAAAGGTGGCATCTGAACATACTGTCCTCAGAACTTCTTTGCCGCTGGTCTGAATGCCATCACTTGATCATTGGTCTGAACAGGCGTTCCATTGCTGTTTCACCAAGCTGTTGCAGATAAGTGCCTTGTTCAGGTTCTTTTTTACTTATTCTTTTTTATTGTTGCTTGTGGGTTTCATGTCATCCAAGAATGGCAAATGCCAGTGTGGGAGACAGATTCCCCATAAAAACCACCATGACCAATATCTTTTTTACTTAGATGTCTCTCACGATCATACATCCTTTTCCATTTGTCAGGCATTTGTACCTAAAACCCATAGTAGTAGACTATCTTTCATGGCACTTTGTCTTGAAAGTCAGCATCTTAAGCTGCTTACGAAATACATGATGGAGGATACCTCCTGCTCCCAGGGACAGCCATCAGTGAAGAAGGCTAAGAAGGCCAAGAAGCCTAGGACAGAATCTTCTGCCTGGAGGTTTGCCTGGCTTTGTCATTGGATTCCTATGCTGTGACCAGATTGGAGGCTGGTGGGGATCTGACTTTCAGCATGTCGAAAGAGGCTTAGCAAAAGTCCGTTTTAGATGCTCAGTGGGAACCGCAGCTGATTATTTCTGAGGGACCTATGGGTGTTCCTCAAATATTAGTCAGAGAAGAAGTCCCTACTATTATTATTGAATGCCATCCTGGCTCAGAGCCTTCCAATTTTGCTAGGCAAGAAGGTTTATACCTCTGCTACCTTGGCTTTTAGGGCTGTTAATTATCAGACCCATATGTCCAGATACTTGTTGGCTCTCCTATCCAGGATTGTTTTTTCTGATATTCCAGTCTTTGAGGGTAAAAAATCCCTTTCCCTGTTAGGGACTTCCTCCCAGGTGGCTCATCATTCCATCAAGTGTAGTTATGATGCAGATGCTTCCTCTGTGGCTGCTGCCTTTGGCTCAGTGATGAGGCTGTATTCTTGGCTTCAGCTTCAATCTTTGCCTGATGATATTAAAGCTAAGTTGATGGGTAACCCTCTTGATAATAAACACTTCTTTGGCGAAGCTGCTGCTGCTAGGTTTAAGTCCCTTCAGGATAAGGACAAGGCTTTACAGCAAGTTAAACATGTTTATTTCTCCTGTGACTAAATTTCAGAGAAACTACCCCAACAAGCTAGCTTTTGTTCGCAGGCAATCTTACCCTCCACCTAAGGGTAAAAAAGGTGGCAAATAGGCTCCTCCTGCTAAGGCTACTCAGACTACAGTGCCTCAAAAGTCTCCTTTTCCAGATAAACCAGGTGTTGTCTGACTATCCTATTCTTCCCAGCCATTTTCCTCTTTCTATTCACCTCTCTCTCTTCCTGTTTGGCTACAGATTACTCAAAATTCCTGGGTCCTGTACATTATTCATTGGGGTATTTCATGGTTTGGAAATCCCTTCCCCCTTTCATGGGTATTCTCCAGCCCCCTCAGGAATAACTCTCCTTCTTTCCAAAGGTGCTTCTGGACCTTTTGACTCAAGGACTATTTAAGAGTTGCCTGTTTCCCAAGGGGAGGGGGTATACTCCAGAATGTTTTTAGTACCCAGAAAAGAGGGTGCTTCTTGACCAACTGTAGACCTCTCTCATCTAAACATTTTTCTGAAGGTGCCCTCCTTTCAAATGTTGTCTCTTCAGGCTTTGTTCTTTTGCTCCTTCAGGCTTACATGGTGTCTCTGGAACTCAAGGCTGCTTATATTCATATTGCGATCCATTTCCTTTTCAGGACGTTTTTACATTTCTCTATTGCTTCCTGGCATGTTCAGTTCTTTGCTTTGCCCTTTGGCTTTTTTACTGTCCCAAGGGTATTTACAAAATACTTTGCTCCTGTGATTGCTTTTTGCAGGATTCTGGGGATCCAAGTATTTCCTTATGTGGACAAACTTCTGTTTCAGGCATCATCTCCAGAGATGCTGTTACAAAATTGTCATTTTGTCATTTCCCTTCTGCAAAGCCTGGGATTCACAATAAACTTCAAAAAGTCTTTTCTGACTCCTTCTCAGGACCATGTTTTTTTTTGGTCTATATTATGTGATCAGAAGAGGTGTTCATCAAACACATCTTCATCAACACATAAACAGCGAACACACGAATCTCTGAAAGGCCATTTCAGTGATTTTTTCCCAGGAGAAAAAAAATGCTTGACCATCATCGGGGATTTGCCCTTCTCCCCACTGTAGTGTGATCTCAGAGTTGTTATATTTAGTTAGGGGGGTATGGGGGGCACAGCCTCCCACATCGGGGGGAGGTGAAGCCCCCTAATTTATAGGGTTTGAAAGTTTGCTTTGTTTTTCTTTGGCCAAGTAATTTTTTCCCCTGGGAAAAAATTTGCTGAAGTGGCCATTCAGAGATTAGTGTGTCGATGAAGATGTGTTCGATGAACACTTCTTTTGATCACATAATATAGACCCATTTTTTCTGGGGTGCAGGATTCAGACATTGCCTATGCTTGCATCCCTGCCTCCTCCCAAGGCCTTGACATTCATTTCCTTCTTTCAAACTCTTCTTCCTCTGCCCTCTGTTACAGCCAGGGAGTTTCTGAGGGCTCTGGGATTCATGGCATCCACCACGTTCATGCACCTTTTTACCAAGCTCCATATGAAAAAATCTCAGTGGTTCCTGAAGACAGTTTGGCTTCAATATGTGCATCCTCTAGATTTTGTAGTTCCTCTTCTATCTTGTCTCAAGAAGGAACTTCACTGGTGGATCCAGCAGTTGTCTCTAAATCCTAGGTACCCTTTTCACCCCCCTCTTCCCTCTCAGGATCTGTTCACAGACACTTCAGATGTGGGATGGGGAGCACCTTTTGGTTCCCCAAAGGTGCAGGCAGTGTGGTCACCTCTTTTTGTTTACCAGGAAATTCCAACTGGACACAGGTCCATTTTCAGCAGAGGCCCAGGGAGAAAATTTCCACATAAGCAAAAACAAAAAACAAATACAATGCAAGTAAAATCAGAAGCAAGCAAGAGTGTATGAAGAATCAATTAGATACAAAGAAGAGGCAATACATATGACAAAGTAAAAATAAATTTAGAAAATGACAATGTAAGTATATGTTGACATAGAATGCTCAGAATTATAATATGTAGTTTAGACAAAATAATAAAAAACAAACCATTACATCTGCAAACTGTTTGATGTGTCAGTTGTAGCTGAATACACTACCAAATGTATAGTTGATAAACATCATATGGTGATGTAAGCAAGAGGGATAGACAAAAAAGGGGAGAAGGGGGAAGATATGATAGTCATGTAAAAGGCAGGTAGGGTGGCTAAAAAAGGGGAAGGAAGGAGGGGAGGTAATAGAGGAGAAGTGAGTCTTAGGACTGGAACAAGGACATAGCTAGTGGCTTCTCTTTTTAAGTGGGCTTTTAGTTTGGCTTTTAAATGAAGGGATGAGGGTAAGGTGGTCCACTTTCTGTGGCTACTGCTTTGATTCTGGTTTACCTGTGTTAATTGCTCAATGCTGCCTTGGCTTATTCTTCTGTTAAGGCCCATTTATCAGCTGTCTCTGCTTGTCTGCCTTTATCTCCTCCTTTAGCTCCTAGATTTGAGGCTAAACAATTCCTAAAATGCATCCTTCATATTAGGCTTCCCAGGAAAGCTGTTCCTCCTACGTGGAATCTTAATTTTGTTTTGGAAAGAAAAATACTCAAGCTCCTTTTGAGCCTGCAGCTTCATCTTCCATGCAACATTGTTCTTGGAAGACTGTACTTTTGTCAGCCCTTACTTTTGATAGATGGGTGTCTGAGCTTCAATCCCTTATGGCTTGTCCTCCTTTTTTGGTTTTTCATAAGGACAGAGTGTTATTACATACTAATCCTTCATTTATGGCTCAGGTGATGAATGAGTTGTCCCTTAATCAGTGTATTTGTCTACTTTTTTCCTTCTCCACAATCTTCCAGTGAGAAGATGAACACGTTGGATGTGCATAGACATCTCAGATTTCATTTGGTTAAGACTAGACTATTAGTTAATCTGATCAGCTCTTTATTTTCTTTCATCCTAGGTCTTTAGGAATTGCTGTATACAAGCAAGCTATTTCTTCTTGGATCTCAAAAGCTATTTCTTTTTGTTATTCCTTTCATGGTAACAACCTTCCTAATTCTGTTAAGGCTCATTCGACTAGAGCTGTGGCTTCTTCTTGTGCTTTTTCAAGGATTTGGATACTAACTCTATTCTTGAGGCAGCTACCTGAACTTCTGTGCATACATTTACCAAGCACTACAAGCTGGATGGAATCTCCAGAGCTAGAGCTGGCTTTGCTAGGGCCATCCTTTATGGCTTCTTAGAGGGGTCTGCTTCCTCCTCCCAAGTTTCTTCTTGAGCTTTTGCACTCTTTCTAATGCAAATAATACTGCAATAGTGAAATGGAAGGACATAGTACAGCTGTGTAAAATCTTACCATAGCTGTAGATGTCCTTCTCTTCACTGTTGCAGTATTCACTACCTCCCTCCCTCTGCCACCTGGTTCATGTCTCTTCTGGATGTACTGATTACCTCTCTTTTCCTTGGATTGATATTCCTACTGGGGCTCTCAGTTCTGAGGATGGTACTTCCAGACATCACCTTTATGCTCTATGCCATGCAAGGAACATATGTGTGATATACGGTGTACCTTAAAGCAACCTAAAGGCTTTGGTATACTGGCAGACATTAGGCCACCCTTGGTAGAGTATCCTTATTATAATGAATACTGCAGCAGTGAAGAGAAGGACATCTACCATTATGGTAAGAATTTACACAACTGTATCCACAAAAAACAAAAATACACAGGAACAGGTGAAAGATGTGGTACAAGAAAACTGTCTAAACTTGAAGTAAAAAACAAGTACTGAACCAACATGGCTGGGCAAAATCCTCTGTTTATTAAACAAAATAGACAGAAGTTTTTGCCCAGCCATGTTGGTTTGGTACATGTTTTTTACTTCAGTTTTATACAACTGTACTTACTCTGCTTTCCAGACCCATGGATTTTGAATAGAGTTTCCAGTAATAGCATACAAAGCTCTCGGATACTGAATGGGGTTAGTGAGAACCTGATTCCCATCAACAATGTCATATTTCTCTGCTGTTCTCTGTCTTAGGTGGAAAGCCAAGATTCTATCAGGTTCTTGGCCAAGTGACCACATTTGGAGAAATGCCATCTGTGGTATTAACACTACCCTTCCTCTCATTATCCAAGCTAATTCTGTTTGTGCTATCTTATAAAACTGTATCTGTTTGCCATCCCTGAATTTAGTTGCTACACCGTTCCCAGCATCTCCCTTTCTGCCATCATGGATGCTTTAGCTGAGTTGCAAAATGCTTTCAGCTCACCAAACAAGTTCCCTGCACATAGAAGGTGTCATACTAGTTATGGGATTGAAAAATATGTACCTGCTGAGTTCTTACCTGAGATATTGTACTTGTTTCTGGTCCTGAAATATTAAGGAATCTACTTTCCATATTTTTACTTTAGTATTAGTAATACCATCAAAGCTGAAGTGTATGTCCACTGCTAAGTGGGCAGTTAGCAGAAACTGCAGAGTTTAGACATTTTTGATTCTTGGTAATAAGGCAGACATCACCAGCCAGTATTCCAGCCTACTTCCTGCTACACTGTCTGGAGCAAAAAAAGTGTATTCTGGTGCTCTAATCAGTTAAAATGTTGGCTATGTCACACAGACCCATATTTCTTATTTCCCTATTCATAAGACTTTGTGATTTCTTATGGTGTTCCAATCTGTGGTTTGCCTTGTCCCATCAGGATTAGTCTCCCATTTTGATTAAAGGTTAGCAGCTTCTCAAACATATCTGAGATGAAACTCCCCGCCAATAGACAGTGCACAGAACTAGAGAAGTATTTTTGCCTCTATCTTTTAGCATGAACCATCTCCCCTGTTTATCTGATAACATACTTAGCTTCTCCCAAGACAGTTTCCCATTAATGTAGATTACCACTTCAGATTTAGATTTATGGGACAAGATTGACTGTGCATGGTTTCCCCATAAATGATAACAAACACCATGTATGTTACTTTGTAACCTTAAGCTCCTGCAAGAACAGAACATTTAGTTTCTGTTATTTTAGACAGATTTTGAGGGAATTCCTTTTAAGTTTAGAAGTTAATATCCTCACATTTACAGTTAAGGTAAACAGCATTATAACAATAAGAAAAAGTTGTATAGACTGACTTTGATTTCCAAAGTAACTTGATGCATAGTATTAATCTGAAAGGTCTGGCTTGGACTTCGCCCACCCTCTGCTTCTTGAAGGTGGTATACTCCCTACTCCTGCGCTACCTTCACACTAACTTATAGCAGACCTGGGGTGACCTGGGTAGAGTGAAAAATTATAGCAGTACCTTGAGCTCAAGAAAGTTTCTTGGGGGGGTTTTAGGCTTCCACTACTTGCTGATTCCGATGTCTGTATTAGCCACCAGGAGCTAAATGGCATTGTGCTGTTTAGTCGTATTTGACCTCATGCCAGTTCCTATTTAATCTGGTAACTTCCCCAAAGTCCAAATCCATTGTGGCAGTCAAGTAGGTATCTGGGCCTTCCTTAGGGCTTGGGTTGTCCTTTCTGTCCTGGAATAGTTGTCAGTTGTCTGATAATTTCCTTTGCCTAATAAGGCTGTCCATTTCTGTCTGTAGACCTGTCCCTAAATAAGATGGCTTGTACCCAGATCTGTGACTTGAGGGACTGCAGAGTACTTCCCTGGATGTACCTGTACTTTACTCTGTCCTATGCTGTGCTGTGTCCCTCACCACTGGGCCTGACCTCAAGGAATTCAAAACCTCAGGTGGGTGTAGTTTATCCTGCAAAACCTGCAAAGGTGCCTCAGAAGTTTTAAAGCTGTAATGCCCTGATTTCCATCTTATATGCAAGGTAGCTGGGTATCAAAAGACTGTTGGAATGCCATTCTTGTAACACAGAGCATGTACAGTGGTAAATGATTTCCTTTTGCTGCTGTCTGGTGGGAGAACTCTTGAAACAGATGAATATTACACCCATCTAACATGAACTCTCTACTTTGTTTTGTTTTAGATAGGACTGGCACTTTATCTGCATACTTTCAAAGTTTAAAATTATCTGTCTTGGAGGATGATTGGCTTTGGGAAGTGGTTTTCATAGGATCATAGGAGACTTCTAGGCTATTGACCTGGAGGTCATTTTAAGTCTAGCTGTTTCATCTCAATGTAATGCCATGAAAATGCTAGTCAATACCCAAGATTGCATTTAGTTATGACTTCCCATTTCCAGGAGGGTTGTGGGCACTATCCCCAGTAAGAATTTACAGTGCCCCATCCACTTATCCAGGTTCCTCTTGAACAGTGTCATTGAGGTGCTCTGTTTCACTTGAATTGGTAGCCTGTTCCAAAGATGCAGCAGTCACTGGGAGATAAATCTGAACCTCCAGCATGTCCTATTTAAGTTGCAGGCCATATTCAGGTCCCTGGAATGGATACCCCTAGTCCCGTTCAATTTATTGATGTGCAGTAAGTTCATTCAGTTTGGGTCTTGGATTGCTCTGTAGGCCAGGCACAAGTCTCCCCAAAGAAGTCTAAACAACATGAAGTACAGTGACAGGGGCTTTAGTCAATTTGTGTAAGGCACATGCTGGAGCCCCTTAATCTTCTTTGTTAGAAATCTTTGAGGTATCTCCAGTTGCTGCAGGTGCTTTTTGTAGTACATGCCAAACAGGGCATTTTACTCAATTATGGGTCAGATTAGTGCCAAGTATGGAAAGGTTATAACCTCTTTTGCTCTCAAGGTGAATGATGCCTTTACTAATCAAGTGTGCTACATAGGAGGCCTTTCTTACTACAGTAGACACATAGTGGTTGAAGTTAAGGTTGCAGTCAACTTGTAATCCCATGTCCCTTACTATTACATGGGTACTTAGGGCATTCTTGTTGATTTGATAGTGTGACGAGACATTGTTTGTGCCAAAAGGAATGATTATTTTGCAATCAGTTTGAGACCGTGACTAACACAACAGTCGTTGGTCTGTGAGACCCTCCTGGAGTATACTGACATAATTTGGGGTTTCAGTGATTCCACCTAGTTTGCAGTTGTCTGCTAACTTGGTCAGCCACAACCCCTTAGTTAGGACCTGAACTTCTTAGAAGTATATACCAGACAGTAAAGGCCCAGCACCGACCCCTGTGGCACCCCATAATAACATATCTGCTGGCTGATGTGGAGTCATGCACTTTGATAGTGTGTGTGTCCTGTTTGTGAGCCACTTGGCAACCCATCTTACAATGAAGGAGTTTACATTAGGTTTGCTAAGTTTATTAGTAAAACCTGAATGTGGGATTGTGTTGAATGTCTTTGCCAAGTCGAGGTATGCTGTCTGCACAAATTTGCCCTCATCAATGGTCATGATCAGATTTTAAAAAAAAGTCCACCAGATTTAACAGGCAGGATCTGCCCTTGATGAAGCCAAATTGTGTAGGATCCAGGGTTTGGAGGTTGCCCATGTCTTTATTTACAAGGTCCATAACAATACGTTCCATGCCATACAGATAGGGCTGGTCAGGCTTATGGGTCTGTAATTCCCTGGGTCTGTTGCTAGGTCACCTTTGTGGAGGGGAATAACTGTTGCTGTTCTCCATTCCACAAGAACAAAGCCTGTAGTTAGGCTATGACTGAAAAGGGTACTTAATGGTGATGCTACTTCGTGTTTTAGCCTGTTTAGAAGACAGCCTAGGATGTTGTCTGGTCCCATATATTTAGTGGTACTATGGCTCCAAGTTCCCGAAAGTCTTGCTGCTTGGTTGACACTATCATTTGTATAAGTACTAATTTTACTAAGAGTAATTGGGTACCCTGGTAAGAGCCCTAGAGTAGCTGGCTTTGGGTGTTCTGGTGGCAGTGTATCTACCTTATAGTCTGGGTGGAGGTGGCAAAGTGGGTAAGCTGTGCCAGCCTTTCGTGTGTGTGGGGGGGGGGGTAAAACTCAAATCTCAAAGAGAGTATGTGTATCAGCTACTTTGAACAGGGATGCTGAGAGCACTTATTTCACAGAGATGATGGTGGAGGACTTGGCTTGGAACACCCGGCTAAGAATTCAACTCTATTGCTGTGTCAGTATGGAGTCTTATTTGAGGCCTGGAGAGAACGCTAATCCCTATGACTGGAGCACCTGTGTGCTCTTAGTGGAAATTGCACTTGGTGCAGAGAACTGCAACTGAAAATACTGTGCATGCCCATTTTTTTTTACTCAGTGAACATTTCCCACTGGTTCCAGTGGTGAGGATTGAGGCTCCTTGATCACTGGCTTAGAGGAGGGATATCACACCCTACATGGGCATATATATGGTCTAATTGTCTAAAGTCTTAAACTTGTAACCTATCTGTCCCTTTTTTAAATAAGCAACTAATTAAAAATATAATATACACAAACTTTTTGCAGATTTATCTACATTTCAAGCCTTAATGAAATATCTAAACCTAGATAAGTTGTATGTTCTTTTACAAACATTACATTGTAATCCCAACATTCTTCTAAATAACAAAATGACTGAACTTTCTTTGTTTACTTTAATTATAAACAAAACAGTGTTTGACTTTATTTCCTGCAACTCTGTATCGCCAGAGATGATTAGACAAATAATGAAACTGCCCAAAGGCTACCTAGCTGTAGTTCACCAAATAGTAACTCTGATCAGCCCAAAATTACACATACATTTTGCAGATTTATCTACATTTCAAGCCTTAATGAAATATCTAAACCTAGATAAGTTGTATGTTCTTCTCACCTTTAACCATGAGCACTGGATGGTTTGTTTTCTTCTTCCTGAAGTGAACAATAATCTCTTTGGTCTTGCTTACATTCAGGTCAAGGTTTTTCTTCTCACACCACCTGATCAGAGATGCCACCTCCTCTCTGTATGCTCTTTGTGATGAGCCCCACGACTGTGGTATCATCAGCAAACTTGATAATATGGCTGGACTTATACTTTGCATAGCAATCGTGGGTCATGATGTTGAATAACAGTGGATTGAGAACACATCCCTGTGGAACACTGGTATTGATCTTGGTATACTTTGATGTGTTTTACCCACACTCACTCTCTGTGGGCTCTCAATCAGAAAGTCCAGGATCCAGTTATAGAGATGTTTACTGACTGCTATATATGCCAGGTTTTCTGTCAGTTGCATTGCTACCACCGTATTAAATGCTGAGCTAAAATCTATGAACAGCATCCTAACATAGTTGTCATTGCCCTCTAGATGTTCAGCAGAGCTATGTAGCACTAATGATATGGCGTCAAAAAACAGCAACTCCAACTGCCCAGTCGTCAGGGGCATACATCCACTTTAAAAGCGCCCAGAGAAATTGTGTTAAGTTAGATATAAGTCCAGAAAGCGTCACTTTGAATAGAATGTTTAACGCAAATTTTAATAAAAAGAAAAAGCGTTTTCGCTATAGGCAAAAGCCAAAGCTTCTTCAGAACAATACAGAACATTTGAAAATACCGCCAAAATCAATATGTTGCATGTTATGTACAACGTAAACTCACTAATAATAGATGCTTAAAGCCACAAGTACACAACTGTCAAATAGTGCTAAAATGGGTATCAAAAGACTGTTACAAGTTACAATAATAAAAACAATTCTAATATCAACTAATCTAGTTCATTGATAAACTACATCTCACTTGCATTCCTAACCCATTGTTTAAAATATAAGCGTCTATGGTTAAAAACCTCCTGTAACCAACAACACATTGTCAAAACCACTTAAAGTAGTTTCAATTAGAGATCAAATATAAATATAAATGTGTGTGTCAGTTTTTCCATTTACTTAATAAACTTCTTACTTAAAAACATAAATCCACATATAATAATAAAAGCGAGTTGGTAAAAACCTCGTTTAGATAATCTATCCGAAGTAGGACTGAATCAGGAATGGGGACTGCAGGTGTATTCTGAGTCATGTTTAAGGGGGTAGACTTACAAATCAATCCTTTCCTTCTGTTCAGAAGGAAACTAGAGATAAAACAGACAGCAGCACTATGTATAGAAAGGTGACATAAAAATTAATGATCAAAACAAGGTGCAGCTGGTAACAGTAAAGTGACAATACAAGTGATGCTGTTGAATGTCATTGAGACTTGTTTAACTCAGCATGTGATGGAAAAAACATAAATGCAAAGATATTATTTTTTTTGTCCCCTATTATGATTTATCTAACTACTTTCATTAAGACATAATAAGTGATTTATTTCACCTGCAAAATATGGTTTGACTGGCAATGCAGGAAGATAGAAGGGGTTGTAATCTAATTTCTCCAAGTCTTTTGGGTTTCTAATACCATGATGGGAATGGACACTATTCCTAAGTCAAAGTATGAGTAAAGTTCATGAAACTGGTATTATTTCAATCTCTGATGATAGCCAGAAGTGCTCTTCGCAGCACCCGCAATGTGCCCAGTAATGACTGCTTCTGCAATGTGGTAAGATAAGCATTGTTTTGAATTATGACCAGAGCATAATATAATTTCACTCTGATGCCATATCATTAGTAAAAGCAGACTTAGAAAACCAGCAAACAAGTGAAGTAAAAAAACAGCAACTCCAACTGCCCAGTCGTCAGAGGCATACATCCACTTTAAAAGCGCCCAGAGAAATTGTGTTAAGTTAGATATAAGTCCAGAAAGCGTCACTTCGAATAGAATGTTTAACGCAATTTTTAATAAAAAGAAAAAGCATCCTTCCTCAGAGGAAGCTACTGTTTCACAGTAGCAAAAATGCTTGCTGTTATTGAATTCAACTTGCGTTTAAGAAGATTTCCTGCGTTTTGGCTTTTAGCCTGTTTGGACTACCTGCTTGACCATTTTTTCTTTTTTTTTGGTTTGTTTTTTGTGTTTACAAGATTGACAGATTAGTAAGGTGGTTGTGGCAATAGGCAGGAAGTGGAATTGTAGTAGCTAGTGGGACAGGAAAGGGAAGGATAGTTAGGTATAAAGGTAATTGCAATGGGGGTGGGTGGGAATGGGGTAGGGTAATGAAGTGAGCCGGAGCGTAACGAGCGCGAACGGAGCGGGGCTAGCACCCTGGTCAAGATGAAGTCAAAGAAACAATCAGAAAAAAATAGTGAAAAACTAGCTTGAGAGACAAGGATATAAAGCTTCTAAAGGTATAGTCACCAGAAATAAATAAAAAAGAAATAAAATATGAGCAGAAGTATGCTTACAAAAGGACACTGGCCTCAAGCTACACAAGTAAATTTACTTAAAGTAAACCCAGTGCTGTATGGTTAAAATAAGCTACAATAGAGAGGGGGAGAGAGGTCTTACTAGCAGCTAAAAGTAGGGCAAAAAAAAAAAAAAAACATTAATATGTAAGAGTCTGAAGACAGTAAAATAGGACAAGTGCACTAGCAAATACAGTTATGAGTGAGGCTAGTAATGAATTCAGGGATGGGTAAAGTACAGAACAGGAGCATATACACAGAAACAGTATGAGGATAGTGGGTAACCAAAGAGAAAGGATAGGAGCTGCTGGCATCTGCTTTTCGTGGTGACTAGCAAAAAAATACTCTAAATTCCTTCATATCAACAGTGTAGAAACTGCTAAAATAAAAAAAACAGTTCCCAAGCATGTTCATGCAGTATTATCTGAAAACTTACCTCACTGTAGTAGTTGTGAATGTTCACCAGAACTCAGTCCTTTTCACGCCACCCCTTTTGTAAACGTTTTGCAAATTCCATAGTGCAATGAACATTGCAGTAGCCATGGATGCATTTTATCTTTTGTGGCTAATAGTATGACAGTTACAGAAGGAGACAATTTCAATAAAATGTCTCTGAATCATACTTTTTTATAGTGAACAATTGACCAACTCTATGTTACAAGGCTTACAAGTAGCTACAAATTGCATTTTGCATAATTGGGTAGGTTACTGAGCCCATTGAGTTACTGGATAAATTATATTTTTTCACTGTCCCTAGAGGTGCTAAAGAGCAATAATGGAATGAGATGTGGGCTCTCCAGTCTACGCACAATCAAGTTACCTTGCTGTTGAAACCCAAATACTATCCTCCCTCACTATGCATTTACTCATAGCTATATGGTCAGACTGCATTCTGCCATTCTAAGTGCCCCCTGTTGCGCATACATTACAACATGGACATTAGCATGAATATGCTACTATATTTCATTGGACTGTGACCATGGCTTACTAAGGCACTAAGTGTGACAGCGCTCCAAGGTGATGCTCTAAGAAGCATAACATATTTCTGTACATAATGTGTACAGAGACTACTGAGGTCACCTGCTAGCAAACTGTTATAAGATGGATGCCTTACACTGCCTTTCTAAGGCAGTGAATGTTGCTAGTGTCATCTCCCAGTCAGGTGAACAGTGCAGGCACCACTATAGTGACCTGAAGATGCACCACCTTGACCTTCTGTACAATGGGAAAAAAGAGGTCAGGGAGAGTGCTTCTAAGTTCTACAGATAATGCACATGCATTTTAATGTAATGTAATTCATAGCTATCAGGGCAGTTGCAGCAGGACGCAGCAATGGTGGTATCCTTCCACACCTTGCCTGGCCCCTGCTGTCAAGGCTAACATTTTTTTATAGCTACTTGTGCGTCTGATACTCCTACATGGATGCTAAACTAATGATTTTCTCTACTGAGTCCCTTTCCTTCTCACTATCCTTCTTCTATATATGACTTTGATTATTTTATTTATATATTATTTATTTATTTTATTTGATATTTATTTTGATTGGGTTGGTCTAAATGGGCTAGAAGCACATTTTCAGTGGAAAATCAAGGAGAAAAGCTCCATTCTCTCCATTTATGTTACTATTTTATGCTGTGTCTGTGATGTGTCTTCAGTCACCACACCATACACGTGACCTGCCATCTACTGATAAGTCTCCAGCTGAATTCAGAGCTGCTGTTGAAGAGAGCTTAATGAATTATTACACCAAGCTATGCACTGCAGGTGCAACTCCCAAGACAAGTATTGGTAAAATTTGGTAAAAAACTTCTCACTCATACAACATATATCCAACTACTTCATATTTTACTATCTCCCCTAATCTCTTTACTACCTCTACCTCAAGTCTATATAAACTATCCATAATACAAGTTTTTAAACCTTCCCACAAAGCTAAGTCAAAACTATACAAATTCCATCTAGCATCTACTCTCTCCTCACTAAAAACCTACTTTGTTCTGGAGATATCCATCCCAACCCTGGCCCCTCTTCTTCTTCTCTTCCCACCCTCACTCTCCCCAAAACTACCTCTACACTGCCCCCATCTTACTCTGCTAACAGTCACAAATCTCAGTCACAACAGTCATCTCCATCCAAATACTTAACTATTTATTCATTGAATATTCAGAGTCTAGCAAATAAAGTTACTGAGCTGCACTCATGGATAGCTCTCAACACCCCTCACATCCTCTCCTTATCTGAGACCTGGCTCAAGCCACAAATCTCAAATAGTGAAATACTCCCACCAGGTTATAATATCTTCGGATCTGATAAACCTGTAAAAAAATGGGGTGGCGTGGGCATCCTCTACTCAAACAACCTTAACCTCTCACAATACCCTTCCTCAATTCCTGACTTCCTCCCAGCTGAAATCATCATCCTTAACTGCCATCTGAATCCCCACAAAAAACTTGCAATTGCCTCTATCTACCTTCCTCCTGGTAACAATCTGCCCATTCTTGAAAACATCCTATCCTGGTTCTCCCACAACATACGATATGAGACACCTATCCTTGGTGATGTCAACATTGATTGGTCCAAACTCACAGCTGACTCCCCCCAACTCAGTATCCACCTACATGGCTTCCACCAATTTATAACATCTCCCACTCGCTTCCATAAAAAGTCCACCGCCAGCTCCATCATAGACTAGATCCTTACCAATTCCCCCCACCAATACCACAATCCCAACACCTTACCTGACTCCCTCAGTGATCATCTCCATAACACCATCTTAAGACACTACTCCCATATTCCTAAACCCCACCTTATCAAAGACTGTTGAAAACTATCAACTTTCGATTCATCCCAATTTAACTCCATTCTCCACAACATAGATTGGTCCATCCTAAAATACCTCCCCCTAAACGATGCTGTAAGCACTTTCAATAGCATCTTCATGAGTACTCTAAACTCCTTAGCTCCCTCTAGGAAGATCGGAGTAAAATTAAATCATGCTCCCTGGCTCTCCAAGGAGACTAGGTCCCTTATGAAACAAAAAGATAGTGCTTGGAAAACCTGGACTAAAACTAAACAACCACCTCTTCTTCAAAAATACAGGCAACTGAGGAACCTTGCAAAAAAACATACAACTAATGACAAAAACTATATTATAGTTCTGCTCAGCTTAACAAAAAATCCAGTCCTCGAAATCCTCTATCCTGGAAAGCCCTCTAATCCCTCCCCATACCCTAACTCTTCCTCTCAGGAAACAGCTACCCTCCTGAATAATTATCTCTTCCATCCAAAGTCTGGTAACCTCTAAGCCAAACTCTACTTTGACACCCACCCCTTCAAGTCCCACTAACACAGCTTTGTTTTCTTTTGAGCCAGTTCCCATTACTTAAATCAAATCTCTACTACTCAAGCTAAAACCTTGCTCTCCTTCCACTGACAATCTATCTCCTACATTCCTCAAACTTGCTGATGACTCAATTGCCTATCCTATATCTATACTAATTAATCAATCTATTCTGGAATCAACTGTCCCTACCCTTTGGAAATCTTTCTTTACTATCCCTCTTCATAAAGGTGGAAACTCCACTGACCCCTCAAACTACTGACCCATTGCCATTCAGTTCCCCCTCTCCAAGATAGCAGAAAAATGTATTCAGTTGCAGCTTCTCAATCACCTCCTCATGCACCACTTACTTACCCCTACCCAACATGGATTTTGTCCTCACCACAGCACCACCAATCCCCTCCTCTCCTTCACTCATATCATTGCAGAGGCCCTAGACAACAATAAACTCATTCCCTCTCTCTTCCTAGATCTCTCCAAAGCCTTCAATACTGTCTCTCATCCTCTACTACTGTCCAAACTGGCAAATCTCCACCTATCCCCCTCCGCACTTGCCTGGTTTAATAGCTACCTATCTGGCAGGGAGCAATCTGTCAAATCATTCTCATCCTCCTCACCTTTCCTTCCCATCTCCACTGGTGTTCCCCAAGGCTCCATCTTGGGACCCCTTTTGTTTAACATCTTCACCAATGATCTTTACACCTCATGTAAAAAATCCTCCCTTATTCAGTATGCCAACGACTCCACACTTATATCCATCTCAAATAACATTCCTGAACTACACTCCCAGACCCAACAAGCCCTACTATCCACTGAACAGTGGCTCTCTCACAACCTACTGATCCTAAATACCAGAAAGGCTAAACTCCTACTTTTCTTTCCCCGTTCTCTTTCTCATTACAAAACCTCCTTTTTTTATTAAATCTTCTAACAATACAACTATCCAACCTGACACCCACACAAAACTCCTAGGGGTCATTATTGATGACAAACTAAAGTTCAACCTACACATACTCCAGTGTATAAAAGAAACAAACCAGAAACTAGGTCTGCTATATCAGAACAAAAAATTCCTAACCCCTGAATCTAGACTTACCCTGGGCCAGGCACGCCTCCTCACCTCCCTCTTATACGCCGCCCCAGTTCTTACCAATATCCAGGCCTCCACTCTAAACAAACTCCAACAGACTTAATAGCCAGATTCATTACTAACTCCCCATCCATCTCACACCACTGCATTTCTTTAAACTTTCTTCAATGGCTTGAACTTCCCCAATTTCTGCTATCTTATCAATTTCATATGCTACACTCTATTCTTTATAAAACCTCCTTCTGTCCATCTATATCTTCCTTTGTCTCCATCTACATCCCATCCCAGACCCTCCATACTTCTAACCAACAATAACTTGATATCTACCACCCAAAACAGTCAGTAGGCAAACTACTCTACAAACACTCCCTTGCCCATGCTTGGAACAAACTTCCCCTTGACTTACATTCAATCTCCCACATCTCACACTTTAAAAATTAACTAAAAGTTTATTTTCTCAATTCCAGGACCTTCCCTTGCCATGACCCCACCTAGTCTTCCTTCCCTTTATATACCCTCAAAAGGACCATACTTAATACCTCATTACACCTCTCTTTCCAATGTGTCTACTATGCATTTGCATAATTTTATACAAACGAAAAAATTTATTGCTGACCTATTGAACTATATCAATGTAAAATTATGTTACTAAGCTTCCTTTTAATGCAACTTTAACTTTATGCATGTAACCCAACATATGTGAATCTTTTTGCTATAACTGCTATTATATCAATATTGTTTAAAATTGTACTTGTTTAAAAATATACTACTGGAGCTTTTCTCCTCGGGTCTCCACTGAAAATGCGCAACAAGCCCAGTTGGACAAACCCAGTTAACAAATGTCAATAAATAAATAAAATAAATAAATAGGAAAGTTACTTTAAAGCTAGGAGTTTAGTGGACTGTGATGAGACTGTGCTGCACTTTTAAATTGGAGCTCTCTTTTTTTCTGTCAATTTAAAAGTTGTTTAAAGTAATACCATTTTTTCTGTGGAAAATTTGTGTTTATTTTACTTTCTGGGGTTGGCAAAGTGTTTTAAAGTGCTTTCTATTGTATTTGTCTTTTAAAAGACTTGTTTTTTACCAGCATTTGTTGCTTATTTTCCACGGGAAAGAAGCACCATTTTCTTCTTGACTGCGGAGCAGTCTGTCGGTCCCATAGTCAGTCCTTGTGCCAACCACAAAAAGAAAAAGTTAATCAAACAGCCTTTGCCATCACAGCAGATTAACAATTTGCCTCAGCTGTGGGTGGGCGAGTCTGTATTTATTATATATATGTATATGTATGTATAGATTTGTTATGTATGTATAGATTTGTTATGCCTCAGACTAATCATCTTTTACCTAGGATCCCTTTGGTGTAGCACCTACAGCCACTGTGGACCAAGGGTTAGCCATGTCCTCTGTGGCTGTTGGGGTCCCCTCAGTGGGCAAGGTTGAGCCACTCTTGATGGGTCTAGGAGAGAGAACAGAGAAGACTTCCCTGTTTTGGTAGAATGCTGTGACCATCCCCAGGGAAGCAGCTACTGCCACTAGTAACACTGTTGGTCCCATTTATCTTGTCAAAAAGAAGCAGAAAACTAAGCATATAGCTACTCTTCCTCAAACGTCTTTAGACATGACTAATATACTGGGTCTGGCTCAGGGTTTGTCAGGCTATTTATCTTTCATATAAAAAAGAGGGATACCTCCTTTTCTGAAGAGATTCAAGATTTTGAATTTGGACAGGAAATTGAAGGTACAAATGGAGGGCTATCTCCTTAAATTTCTGATTCAGACTCAGAGGAGAGCTCAGTTCTCTCTGTGGGGTATTCTCTTTCTCTGAGACTATTTCTAGAATGTGCCAGTGTTTTCAGTGGGAGAATACTGAGGTTTCTCTGTCCCTCAGAAAACACTATGAGTTGTTGCAGAAGGAATTTCCAGAAACTCCACCCATTCTAACAATTCTGTCAAAGATGTTTGTGTGTTACTACCTGCAATTTTCCTGACAGTTAACCAGCTGCCCCTAACAAGGCAGATAGGATGTATAAAGTTCCTCAATCTTTTAAGTTTGTATACACTCTACCCAAACCTGATCCAACAGCTGCCACTTTAGTTAATCCTTCTGCTGCAGCTAAACACTTAGTTAATTCCAGTCCTACACTCTTGGTTTAATTTATTCAAGTATTGTAGGTTTCTAATACCATGACAGGAATGGATCCAGTTCCTAAGTCAGGGAATAATTAAAGTTCATGAAATTAGTAGTTTCAATCATTGATGTTATCAGCAGCACAATGTGCCCAGAACTGACTCCTTCTTCAATTCATATGGAGTTAAATGTATTTGGAGCATATCTAAATGTAACTCTAGAGTCTTTTTTATTAGACCCATAGCTGCTACTACTCATGGAACTGTCTGGGTATCTTTCTTCTACATTGCTCTTGTTCTGCCCTCAAATACTGATATTTTATGATTTTGTGCCTCTCTGTATGTAAGACACTGTAATCACTAGGTGTAGCAATTTCAATGATCAGTGCTAGTTTTGTCTTTTTTCACAAGCTGTCACATTTGGTTTTCACACATCTGTTTTTTAAACTGTTGGTAATGAATAATCCCATGTAATATAAACTTTTCATTTTCTATAATGCTTTGTGGCTCATGTTTCCAATGTTTCTCAACTATTTCTATAATGTAGGATTTGCACAATTCCCAGTACAACAGTCTTGCCACATTACTGTGCTTTTCAGTATACAGACCCACTGCTATGAGTGTATCATTCCCAGCAACAAGATGTGCAACTGTTTTCAATTCTTGTTTAGAGAATCTACATTTGTCTGTTTCTCCCAAATGTTCAGTGGACATTGTAATCCAATGTGTACATAGCCCGCTTTCCTGGACTGACATTATTAACCTTTCATCATTTGGTTTCAGCTCACCTCTCCTTAACCATTACTGCATCAAATCCTGACCAACAGCAGGTTGTTCCAAGAGATCCATATACTTACAGCTATGTTTATGGCTTTTACACATTTTTTCCTTCTTATCTGATCCTTTTCCTTATATTTTTTTCTTTTGTTTTTTTGGCACATTCAGCTACTGTCTGATTTCTGTCTGCTTCAGGTTTTATTTCCATACCTGCTTGACATCAGAATGCTGCTGTTAAACTAAGCAGAGAGGTCATATTAGACTTCCTCTCCTCATGTTTTAAAACTTTCACTTGGATCTGATGAGGTCAGCAGATATGTATGCAGTTCGACAACTGCAGATCTATACATATAATCAATTTCAAAAAGGCCCACAACTCCTTCAGAACGAGGAATATATAATATTGGTATACACTGATTTTTATATATAATTTGAAAAGTGTGAAGCATTTTTCTTGTTTTCCTGTCCAACTGATCCAATATCATTTGGGGACAGTCAGTCACACCAAAACTGTAAGTTAGAAAAGGAAGAACAAATTGGTTTATAGCTTGAACTTTATACCTAGATGTCAAGGCTGTCCTCAGTATTAGTTTTGGTCTAGTGCAATACTCCTTACTGATTTTTATTCAAATTTGTTCATGTTTTATTGCTGATCCTACATCAGTTCTCAAATATGTACACACTCTCTCCTGCTCAAGCTCCTTTATATCATATTCGTAACACTGATATTTTCTTGGTACTGCAACTTTCCTTTTTAAAAGAATTACTTTTGAACATTTATCAAGAACAACTGACATTCTTATATCATTTGAGAAAGTTTTAACCATTTGCAGTTATGCTTTCACCTCCTCATCTGATGAACTACACTTTTAAGTCATCCACAAAATGATGATGAGAAGTCTTTAAATAAGATTCTTTTCTGGGAGCCAAATTGCACCCCAGACCTAATAGGTTAAGTAGACAACGTAATGGGTTAAGGGCAAGACGAAACAACAGCAGTGACAAGGAATCACCCTGAAATATCCCCCTTTGAATTTTTATCCCTGGGATAATAATTTGCCCTTTGTTATGGCTGAACTGCAAAGTGGTTTGCCACTGTTTCGCGGTCATTGTAATATAATTAATCAATGTAGGATGTGTCTTATACATCTGCAAGAATTCCTTTATCCATGAATATCGGATGCTGTCAGATGCTTTTTTTTTGTAATTTATCCATGCCACACTTAGATTCTTCCACTTTTTACAATACTATATTATGGCTTTTAGCAACAAATGTTCCTTCATTCCTTATGACTTTTTCTCTTTTTTTTTTCTTTTCCCATATGACTTTTTAGCTACTTTTTGGGTCTGTTGTAACAACTGACTTTTCTTCTAAATGACTATAAGCTCTGTCTACATCAATTCCAGTATATTGTTTGCACATTATCAGAAGGCAAGTTATTGGTCTGTAGGTTTTAGGATAGCATGCAGGTTCACTGTTGAGGAGTATCATTTTTCCTGCTGTTAACTAGGCTGGTGTCTTTTCAGGATGTGCATATAAGTAATTCTTACTTAGGGCTAAATCTTTGTAGAAAGATTTTAATATTTTTTAACCAGTAGTATAGTAAGGCATTGGGGCCTGGGGTTTTCAGTTAGGAGCCTTTCTTAAATTCGTTTCAATTTCTCTGGTCATTACTTCTTCCCATTTAATATCCTGCACATTTGAAGTCTTTCCTGTTTCTTTTAATTTTCCATACGTTCATCATCTTTGTTATGTTCTACAGTGTCTTCATAATTATTTCTCCAAAATGTGTCGGTTTCTTCTTTTTTGGGGGTATTTCTATTCTTTTTGCTTTGTTCCCAGTTCTCTATAAAGCTTTTTGGGCCATTAATGAATTACTTATTTTGCACTTGTCTTTATCTGCCTATCTGCTAAATTTTCCTGCTTGGGCTGGTATACTTAGTTTATTATTTGCAATAGTGTATGACAGATCCTGGCTTGTTCAGATACTGTGCTTTGCAATTACATCTATCTTTCTAAATATTTTTGTTGCTCCGTTTTTCTATACTCTTCTACAGTGAGACTTCTTGCCTTAATTGCTTTATAGTTTTCTCTACTCAGTTCTTCCAGGATGGTATTTGATTTCTTCCCTTCATTTCCCTTATTGTTCTGTTTTTGTGGTAAGACTTTATTTGTTATTAATTTAGCTGCACAGTAATATATCCTCTTTATTTCTGTTATGTCACATACATTTCTGTTAATAGTCCTGACTACTGTGTTCATCCGTTTTATCAGACTTTTAACATTTTTGGATCTTACTGGCTTTCTGTAATCTACTTCTTTCTTTGGTCTTAATACTTTTATCCAGCTCTATTAAATCAAGCAATCCCTACCTTAGATAATTTTCTTCTAAACTGAAAGCACATTCTTTGCTCTTTGTTTCCTACAGGCCTTCTACAGCAAGTTCCAGAGCATCTTCATGTGTCATATATTCTTCAGATGCATCCTGTGTCATCTGTTGCTCCTTTATATGGGAAGTCATTGGTCTGTCACTCCACAACATTGACAGCATCAGAGTTGCCACGGTTTCCTGGTCCTTCCCTTGCTGTGAACTGGTTTCTTACTAAAGGCTCCAGAGCATCATGTGGCAAGTCATCAGATGATTCCCGTTCCTTCTGTTTCTTCAAAGTTTGGGGAATAGTTGCTCAATCATGCAATAACATTGCCTGTGTTGGATTTTCTACACTAAATTTTCACTTCACCATCCACAACTTCTTTAACTTCTCCATTACTAATCCTATGTTATGCAATCATCCCTTGTTTTCTTATCTTTGTATTGTGAAATTTTCCATGTCTGACTGCCTTTGCTTGCATTTTTCTTCAAATGTCTTTGGAGATGATTTTTGTATTATTTAGTTTGTCTTTCTCCTTTGAATAAATATTGCAGCATATCAGATCTTTCCCACGTCCATGTTTCTTTTTTATGCCTTTCAAAAATCTGTTTTTTTTACATTATATTTTCAAACATCCTCCGTCACTTCTTTTTTCCAGGTGGCCTGACGTTTCTTTATCTAAGTAATGTTTTTCATGGATCTGTTATATTAATTTTCATCTGAAGCTTTTGACAGCTTTTCTTGTGCAAGAATTTTTCTTTTTTCTAATTTCTCTTAGTCTTTCTGAATATCTTCTATCTGTAAATTCTGGACTTCTTACATAAAATTTACAATACATCATTTCTTCCTTATCCTCAATAGTCCACTCTGTCATCTTTATAGCTCTGTTTTGGCTTATCAGTTTTGTGGACTACTACTTTCTACAACGGGGGAACATTCACTCTCTGTGTTAAGTATGTGAATATAATTGAAAAGTATGGGAAAAAAAGTGTGGGCTTCTGCAACTCTGATTTTTAGAATTTTGACTTACCAGGCTCATACGGTAAGGTTTGATCTGACTATTTTTAAAAGTATGGGGAATATTTTATCTGGAATTTATCTGCAATTTCTTCTTGTGAAGAAAAATCTGCTTTAAATTATTTTATTGATAACCCATGACTGGGTGTGTATACCACAGGATTTACCCATGCATGATTTAATTACAAGGGCAAAACCCAAGTGATGAAATGAAGCCAATTGTGGGTAACTCTTGTGATACCCACATCCCCAATGGTTTATTGGTATTATACAATGACATTTAAGAAAGAAATAGCTTACATTTCTTAGATAATGTCTTTGTGTAACTGCGTTGTAGTGTTACTACTTTTTTACTGATATACTGCACGTGTATGAGACTTACTTTCCCACACTTGCACAGTACATCAGTGCTGTTAAGAAGAAGCAACTGAGAAAAGAGAATCTTCATTGTTGTTTTTTTTCTGCCATTATAACCTCTTAAAGCAAGAAACCAGGACATAGCCCAACACAATGGGAGGACAAAGATCCAAAAACAGGGACAGATTTTATTACTCTTATAAACTTAGAAAGTTGCTAGAATAAGAAATGTTGTATTACCATGCATTTTCTGAAAGATATAAAACCTAAACCTGAAATGTCTGTCATTATTTAATGACTTCAGTTCCAAGTGGCTTGTCAGAAACTACATTTTTATAAGAAAAATACCAAAAACTATGAGACAAAAATCTGGACATTCTGCAAAAATCTGGAGAGTTGAGAGGTATGAGAGTCTGTTGAGATTTTAGGAGGGACAGTGCAGAAATACAAGAAACATAAGGTATGTTTCTGCTCTGTTCTATAAGCATATGGCAGTAGAAAAGTCTAGCCACTCAAAGCTACTTCAGTGGCTGGACTGTTTTTATTGATATATGCGTGATTTACAGTGAGCGTGCTGATTGGGCTGTCCAATCAGTGTGCACATTTCTGAATGGCAATGAGCCATTTTTGTATAATTTCTTCAGTTGTTTAGGTCACTACTCATTGTATACACTGTGTGTATAAATCTATTGGCACTTCTTAAAGGACTATGCCCACTGGTACTGTTTTGAGGAGGTTTGCATGGCTGCATTCTCAGAACCATCCAGATGATGGTAAAAATTTGATTTTAAATTCTTCTTTGGATAGAGATTTTGTTTTTGGTCTCTCTGCTGCAGAGGTGTTAAAAAAACTGAATTCTTCGAAGCTGATCTTGGTTCGGTTACTTCGACTGAGAGTTGCAGAGAATCTTCTGCATCTGAAGACATCTGCTGCTAAGAAAATGAAAAGAAGTATCATTTGCACTTCTGCTGATTATTTTTACTGCATTTCATAATAATCTTGTATTTGTTACATTTCTATCACTTCAGTAATGTCTCAAAACTGTTTTCACTGCTGCTATTGTAGTACTTAATTGTGTCCGCTAGTTTCTTAGAACTCTAGTATCTAGATTGTGTGGTTTCACTGCATTTGAGCTCTAAAACCAGCATTTTTACATTAACTCATTAACCCTGACTACCATCTCATGGCGCCTTTGTGCTTACATCCGAGCACAGTGGGAGATGGTAGGAACTACATGTAGTTACACCTGAGTGCCTTCTAGCAACGCAAGTAATTTTGCAGTCATATTATTCCTCCACTGCTGAAAATTAAGTTGATAAAGTAACTAAACTTTGTTAGTTACCTTGTCAGCTTAATTTTTAGTGTGGAGGTACATGATGTTCATATTTGTCTTTCCCAAGAAAAGTCAGCTTAAAATGCAATAACAATAGTTATGAATGTTAGCCACCTGCTTTTCTGTTTTTCTGGTTCCTCCATATTTTTTTGTTTTGTTTTGTTTTTGGTGACCGTGGATTTGAATATCATAACAGTTGCTTCATGGTTATTCAGATGTACACAGCGTCTGCATTTATTATTAATTTTTTAAATGTATTTCTTATGCTTCAAGTGTTATGTATTCCTAAAACAAGTATATAGGTTTGCTAAACCTCGCAAGGTCTGGGAGGTGAGCGGTATGTTTTTGTGCAAATTTAACTATAAATTATAGAACTGTATTGTTTAACGATACCATCTCCATTTACTTTTCAACAGTGCGTTTGTTTGGAGAGGGTTGCATTTTATTAATTGCTGCATAAGGTGCATTTTGCTTACAATTACAAGTGAACTGTTATCTTTTCCTTGTTTATATCTTTTGCAAACTTTGCTTTAATGTTGCAGAAGACGTGTGGTTACTCGCTCATTGTAATCTTTTTGGTACATATTGAAATTCTGGTTTAATCTTGGTGAAACTATATATGCAGTTTATTGCTTTTAAATAATTGCTGTCTTGAAGTTAAATTAATATTTTGGGCAAATTGCATTCGTAAGTTTTAACTTTACATATGTGCATTATTTACGGCTTACTGTACGTGTAATAATAAAAAATATAGAGTTTCTGTTCAGTTGCAACTTTGCCTTTAAAGTTAGTGTAACCTTTTTTTTTTAAACATGAGTGTTTTCAATGAATACAGTTTGTTTTGCGGTGCTGATCTCGCTGGTGTACTATCAGATGAGGCTATTAGGTTGATATAGCGAGATGGGACAAAGGATGGTTAACTGTCTCCCTTTCTTTGATTCCGCTAACTCTGTGTAGCCGGATCCATTTCATTAGTATTTAGCTATACATTTATCTCATTTTATCTTAAGTCATCCACTGCATTCTTTGAGCTTTGACTTTTCGGGTGTGCAGGGTGTAATTGCCTTAGCAGTATTAAGTTGTGCATTTTGTTAACAGGATTGTGCAAGTGGCTGAGGATCTGGTGAGAGAAGTGGAGTGGCTTTTAGAATGTAGATTCAAACTAGTCATAGGGTCTATATTAGCACATATTAGCACATCGACTTTTTAAAACGTCGAATGTTCTAATATCAACCCCTATTCAGCGAATGCTGACAACATCGAACATGCAAAACAGCAAATTTTTTCCAAGGGAAAAAATTTGCTGTTCTGACACACATACACACAACACAAACACACCAAACAAACAGCAATCTACACACATACACCTAAAATCCTACGTTTAACCCTACACTAGACTGTACACACACCACTAGCTATCCACTTAACTTAACCCAAACCCTAACCCTAAGGTCCGTCACTATCGCACACTCACCTCACCCACGTCCTAACCCTAACTCACCTACCCTGCCCTAACCCTCATGTCTACACAATTGCACACTTACCTGAACCGTGCCCTAACCCTAACTTGCCTACCCCATGCCCTAACCCTCATGTCCACACAATCACACACTTACCTGATCCCGACCCGTAACTTTCCACCACAGTGCTGAACATAGTGAAGCCACAGGAACAGCCAACCAAATTCCTTCCCTAAGAAAAAATTTGTGTTCTGCAGTTTTGCTATTTTCAGCATTCACTGAATAGGGGTCGATAACACTTGAAGTTGTGAAACTTCGATGTTCTAATATAGACCCATAAATACAATCTCTGATGGCACATGTCAGGACTGGGTACATAGGTTGGTTCACAGATTCTTTTCAGCCACAAGCTGGGCCTTAAGACTGCAGAATCACAGTAATGTGTTTTATGACATCCTTAGCAAAACATGTATGCATTTTAAACACTTAGAATGAGCATAAAACACTGAAAGTTATGGGTGTTATTTATTGTAGAAGAGTGTCCCCACATGTGCAGTAGCAAGGCCCACCTAATCCCTGCCCATCACCCAGTGGTGTGGGTATGTTTATTGCTGGAGATAAATAACAGGGTAAAGGTTCAGTTACAATAAAAATGAATCTGGACATACAATGACATCTGTTTGTAATAGAAAAGTCCTGTACTGCATTCAGACCAACTTTGGTTCTCTTTATAGGCACTCTCATTTTATATATATTTATGTGAACAATTATAACAGATCCACATCTTCTGTAATACCAGCAGTTGGAAAAGCAAGTGACATATATCAGAAGTTTGACTTGAATCATAAATGCTGTCCAATGCGTATTTTTGCCAAAGCTTAACAGTAAAATACGTATAGCTTGCATTTAAACATTGCAGAGGGTATTGACAAATAAGATGACAATGCAACAGAAAAGTGTAAATAAAGTATTTTGTATGTTTAGGGGGGCTCCTAAATCACCAGAGCATAATTCAGAATTAGAGATCCTTACCTACTAATAGATCATAGAATAGTTTATTTTACTTCTACCAGCCAATTGCATTACATGCAGAGTTGCTGAATAAATTCTTATCCCCAGGTATTTGTTTGATTTTTAAGCTGCGCTAGAGTGGTGGGAAACAGCAACAACATAGTCAGGAGTTGAGGTAAAGTCCCAGTTTTCTTTTAAACTGAGTTTTCTACTTGCAGTTCGTTGCAAGCTATACAGTTTCAAAGCTTAAATATGTAGTTGGAGTACAGAAATTTTCCATACGAGTTGTAGACTTTAAATTTGCATGTTAAAAATTTGTTTTTGGAGTAAAGTTGGGGGGTGTATCATTGAAGTACTGTGGTCAAGGATTGGCATTTTGTGGGTTAAACTTATCATTATGGACATAATAAGTAAAGACATGGGTGACCTCCAAACCCTGGATCCTACCCAATTTTGCTTGGTGAAGGGCAGATCCTGCCTGTTAAATATGGTGGATTTCTTTGAAAATGTGACCAAGGCTATTGATGAGGGTAAATTGGTGCACAAAGCATACCTCAACCTGGCAAAGGCTTTCGACACAATCCCACATTTGGGCATTACCAGTAAACTTAGCAAACTGAATGTAAACTCTTTTGTTGTAAGATGGGTTGCTGACTGGACTGGACTGAACCTAAATTCCAAAAAAAAGCATGATCAGTCCTTTGGGAAGTCATGTACCTTGGGAAACAACCACATTGAGAACATACCCCAAAGAGCTGACACCATTATTTGGGAAAGAGCTGATAGTAATCATAAGTTTTCAGAAGTTTACTTTTATTGCAGTTAAGAAACAGACTGTGACTTGTTCCAGTGGCCGCTGCAAATCATTTCTGATACGAATTTGTGATCTGGATGACACCAATCATTGCATTATTCCTCAAAGTTGTATGTTATAGGGTGGTGAGCAAACTACATTTTAATGTTATATAGGAAAGGTAGCATGATTTCCACCAAACCGCACATTAGGTTCACTATGCACTGTCATATCTGACTTAAGATTACTAAGATAGTGCTGTAGTGGTTAAAAGTTTGTGAGTGGTATGTAATTGTTTTGTGATATGGATACAGGTGCTGTTAATTATCAGTGTAACATTGACAATTGGAGATTATATCAGGAACTGGAGTATGTGAGTGCCCATAGGAAAGAACTAACCACATGCTTCCAGTTTAGCCATCATCAAACTGAGTTAGCCATAGACCTTGAACCCGGGGCTTGTTGTTGGAAAAGCAGATATCTTTGTTGTATGATCTCTTTCATGTAGCCTTTTGACTCCTACCTTCTCACACATAGCAACGCACTCACCTTCTACTTCAGACATCAAACAGCTAGTTTACATTCCATACACATACCTACTCTCTCACATAACACACACACACACACACACACACACACACACACACACACACACACACACACTGTCTCATTTTGGTGATTGCACATACTAGGAACTATTACAGAAGGATCACTCATGGAAATGGTTCATGTTGGTCCTCGTGCATACTGCAACATTTCATTGAAAGGGTCCCTTAGGTGAATGCTTCAATTCCCCAAGACAATGGACAAAGGCAAAACAGTGCATACTGCCTACCATTACCTGGCCAAGGCATTTGCTGTAATACCTGACTTGGTCATTGTAGCAAACTCACGGATTTAGGTATAAACCCTTATGTCATCCACTGGATAGTCATGTGGCTCTCAGATAGGAGCCAAGAAGTTAAGACAGGGAAGCCTGCCTTCAGAAATGTGGCTATTAACTCGCTCTCTGTGGATAAGTGTTAAGGTTACATATTCTGAGTTATTGCTATATGTAACAAATGTTCTTTTAAAATGATAAGCATGTTTGATTTTTAAATATAATACACTGAATTCTGAATGCATGAACAATTTATACTTATCTAATGAACTATTTAGTGTATACATTTATTAACTGATTATTTTGTTTGTTTGTTTGTTTACATGTCTATTAACACATATGAGAATTTACAGGATATTTTTCATTTAGAGTAATAATATGAAAGTAGATGGCCTTTGACTTACCAGGTTTGCTGATGGCTGCAAACTGGGCACAATCATTGAGTCCCCAAATGATATTAACATATTACAAAAAGGACTAACACAGACAAATGACTGGTGCCAAAGCAATGGACTAAAACTAAACACAAAAAAGTGCATTATTATCCCCTTGGCACAGAGAAAGTCCCTGCAAATTACAATATTGACAGTACCCCCTAAGCTCAATTGTTTTTCAATTGAATTGTACAGGTTATAGGTCACAGATATGTATAGATAGGATGTACAGATACTGCATTTTGTTTAGGACTTCGGCTATGAGAATTATGATATTGTTTCATATTTAGTGAATACCTTTGTCAGGGAACATGTCAGCATGCTAATAGTAGCTCATTTTGAAGACAGTATTAGTACTTACAAGATATAAAAAGAACTGTATTTGTATGCCGTACACATGTCCAGATATCAGTTTGTTTGGGACCATGGTTATGAAAATTATGAATTTTTTTTCATATTTTGCTAAATAACTATATCAGGGAACATGTCATCAGGGTAAGTAATACCTCATTTTGAAGCCAGTATTACTAGTTACAGGATGGAAAAAGGTCTGTGTCTGTATGATGGACAAATATACAGATATAATTTTCTGTTTCAGACTTAGTTTATGGAAATTATGATTTTTTTGTAATATTTTGGTAAATAACTTTGTTAGGGAGCAAGTAATTGTGCCAAGTGATATCTCATTTGAAGTCAGTGTTAGTCCTTACATCATGATAAAAGAACTGTCTGCATGCTGTAAACATGTACAGATAACACAGTTTGTTTAGTACTTAGGTTATGGAAATTCTACTTTTTTTCATATTTCCGTAAATAACCTTGCAAGGGAGCATGTCAATGTGCTAATTAATACCTCATTTTGAAGGCAGTATTAATAATTACAACATGGCAAAAGTGAATTTAAAGTTCCTAAAGGAGTCTTAAGATGCTAATGTGTGAAGGGTAGGTATTCCAGAGTTTTCAAATAGAGAGAGTATAGGCTTTTGCCAGCTCTTTTATTTGGTTTGTATACTTCTAAGAATTGTTTGTTAGTGGAACGGACACTTGTAAGGTTGTATGATAGGCTTTAGAGCTGGGCAACTTTTCAGGAAATTTTAGCTTTTCCCTGTTTCTTCCTTGCATTTTCAGTCCTCTGCTTTGCCCTTTGGCTTCTCTACTACCCAAGGGTATTCACCAAATGCCTTGCTCCTGTGATTACCTTTTGCAGAAAGGCAGGTGTTCAGATCTTTCCCTACCTGGACAACCTGCTCATTCAAGCTTCTTTCCCTGATGCTCTGCTTCAGGATCTCTGATGTACTATTTCCCTGTTACAGACTCTGGAGTTTTCCAGGTTTCAGCTTCACTGGTGCACTCAACTTTCTCTCAACCCAGGGCTTCCTTTCCAAGCTCCAGTCCCAACTCCAGAGCTCTTTACAGATGCCTCAGACAGGGAATGGAGCCTCTTTTGGCTCTTTCAAGGTTCAGGGTCTCTGGCCATCAGAGGTCAGACCACATCAATATAAAGGAAAAGTGGGCTCTGTTTGTAGTTCATGACATTTTGATGCCCACACAACATTTTCTGATGTAGACAAAGAATTGTAATACGAGTCATTCCACATTGCCTGGTACCTTGCTAACAAATAGGTGGGAGGAAGGGCTCAGTAATAAGTGTTATACTATTTTTACTGATTAAGTGTTGTACTATTTTTACTAAATAACTATGGCCTTCTCCTAACAGATGATAATGACTCTGTGTTACATAATAGCTGCATAAAGTAATATCATTATTGCCTACTCAACAGCAGTGGCGGCTGGTGACTTCAAATTAAAGGGGGGCTGCAGGAGACAGCTGAATGGGTGGGGCCAATGGGACAGGGTGTGGCCAACTAGAAAGGGGTGTGGCTATACTCAAAACCACAACAACTGGAATTTGAATTAAATATGCTGCCCTGGGTGCAAAACCATCATTACAAAAGTCCAATCAAGACAAAATGAAGTATAGAAGAAAAAAATATTTCAATGCATTGGCTACATGACAACTTACTTAATATCTAGATGGAAACACAAAGGTTGTGAGGCATGAAAAAATAAATTACTTTTTAAATACATTACTGGAATGCCAGTCAAAATCAAGTATAAAAAAAAAACAAGCAGCACTCAACTCAAACCACTTCTCTTTGCACTGCAGTTCTAATTATAATTTATATTCAGTTTTATAAAATTACCAAGTAACATGCTGAAAGTAGCAATCTTTGTGTGATACCCCCACTTGTAAAAATGTTTCTTATCCAAAAAAAAAACCTGCTGCCTAACAACAACTATCTACTTGTTTCATGGGGAAGACATGATCAGTGTAAAAAATAAACAGCAAACAGGAAAGAAGCTCAAGATAAACTGTTTAAAGGATTACTGCACAAGTTATGGACCATACATGATAGATTGGCATTCTGTTTAGTTTACGGGTAAAGCCTGCAAAGATGACTGCAAGTCTCTAACAAATTTAATGATCTTCTGAAAATACTGTAATCCTGTCCTTTATTACAAATACTGTCATATGCATTTCAATACCTAAGGCTTATATGTTATCTAGTTATGTAAATATTCTCTGCATGGCAACAATGAAAAGGCTTTCAATGTTGGTAATTCTTTAACAGTATGCTTATTAAAGCTTACTTCCATCTTACAATCTCCGACAAGCTTACCTGATGGTCATTAAAGCATTGCTACTTAAACACAGAGCAACAGGGCACTACAACAGCATGCATTTTCTGAATAATAAGAACCATAAATCAACAGTATAAAAATAGGACAGAAAACCAGAACATTCTGCAAAATCAAGGCCAGATGAAAAGCCATGGTCGTACTTGTGGTCTACCTTGGATGGGGGAATACTCTGCACACTTACACTGCATAACTGCTCCTAGCCTTGCTTGGACACATCCAGAGCCACTACAATGGGGAGTGGGGTGCAACAAGTATGTCACAATTTGAAATGTCTCTGGCTGACAGTGATGGCTCTGACACTCATACCTCACAACATCAGAGCAAGAAATCTGGACAGAGCCATACATAGAAGTGGGACACAGGCCCCAAATAAGGACAATTTTTAAATATTGCTCTTATAAACTTAGAAAGTAGTAGGTCTTGCATTAGTATGAATTTTCTGAAGGGTATGAAATCTAAAACTCAAATGTCTGCCATTATTTTCTAACTTTAATCTTTAATGATTTGCCACTAATTTGCCAGAAAACCACAATGTTATGAAAAAACAGACCAAAAATGTGATGCAAAAATATAAAATTGCCACACAATACAGCTGGGAACCTGTCAAAGAAGGGACACCTTTTTAACATTAGTACTGTTAACTTGAGCAGCTGACAAAATAAGAGCATCTACATGCATTTCTGAAATAAAAGTAATCTATAACTCTGATTATTACAGCTATTTATAATTGTAAACCCTCCACATTTTCTTCCAAAATTGCCATTTTGCAGAGGGATTATTAAGGGGAGGGCAACATTTTGAGCCAAAATTGGGGACAGTTGAGAGGTTTGGATAATTCTATAAAGCAAATTATTTGCACGTACCTCTCAACCTCTTAATGCAGGAAATCTGAACAAGGCCAAATATATTGGGGGAATATAAACAGTACTAAAAATTGCTCTTGTATAAACTTAAGACAGTCAATAGAATAACAGGTCTTGCTTTAGCATGCATATTTCTGAAGGTTATGACGTCTGAAACTCAATGTCTGTCATTATTTATTGACTTCATTCCTAAATAATTTGCCAGAAAACCACAAATTTTATGAGGAACAAACCAAAAATAAGAAACAAAAATCTATTCATTCTGCAAAACTCTGGACAGTTGAGAGGTACAGTTCAGATGGGGCCGTCTTTGAGTATGCTGCCCTTCCCCCTCACAAAATCATGGTCAAATAGAGAGTCCCCCTGCAGCCATTCCAATGTCCCATTCCTTGGTTATTTTGCTCCATTTACCATAAACACTGTAATGTGCATACTGCTTCACTTCTGCGATGGTTTAGATTTCATTTGAAAGTTTTATTTTGCATTTTACAGCACAAACTAATAGATAATCGCTAAACAAAGCAATGCAGCCTCACAATGAAAATATACTTAGCATTAAAACTTCTCTGCCCTTGAAACTCACATTAATTGAAACAGCATTGAAACCCACATTCAAAGAAAATACATTTTGCCAGTGGCAGATAAAGACTAACTTTGGGCTGTTTTCAAATCATAGGCCCCTTGAACACAAAACATACACGTGCTCTTTGATACGCCTTCCTGATTGCATTAAATTATATTCCTTGTACAATACAGTACAGTTGTTAGAGGGCATTTTAAATTTATTGTTTTGAACATTTTTCCAGTAAACAATGAAACAAAATGCATGCACCTTTAATGACAAAACTGCCCAATTTAGAACATTTCCATCATAAAAAAGTCTACTCAAACTTCTTCAGTCCACCAGTATCAGTAAATATCCACAGTCTCTGAAGAAGTAAAAGTCATCTAAATAATTCCACATTAAAGAAATCTGTAACTAATGAAGAGGTTGCTGCTAGCAAACAACTTTATATGTCATGGTTTCATCTACAAATAAAGTGCCTGTTGCCCTTGAGGAATAAATTGCCTATGTTGCATTAAAAAATAATAAGCTAGTAATATCGCAATAGGGAATGGATGGCAAACTGATAACAGGTTCATAGTTACTAGGTATCTTCGCCAAAAAGGACTGCAGCATCCACCCCCTTTATATCACAGTACAGTATCAGCAATGAATCTACCTACTGTGGGAGTAGAACCCACAGCCTTCTGTATCAAAAGCAAGTACACTACCTGTTGTGCTATTAACAACGCAAGCATACTCAGCATAAGCAGCACTAAACTTTTGTTCTCCTGCAGCTCTCAGCTCCTTGTAAAATCTGTTCGACACTCAGCTGTATCTCTGAACTTTACAGCACAAGAAATCTGGAAAAAGCCAACATTTATGGGGGGCACAAAAGCCCAAAAACCAGGGACACATTTTAAACATTGCTTGCATAATGTCGGAAAGTTGCTAGAATAAAATGCTGTGTTACCACCATACGTTTCACTGCCAAGTCTTGAACCCGGGGGACCCTGTGCAAAATAGTCAGAGCAACATACCACTATGCCAAATTGTCTGTTTTGTGAAAGAGCGGAAGACTGAAACTTAAATGGCTACTGTTTAGTGAATTCAGTTCTCACCATAGCTGTCAACCTCTTAGCACAAAATACCTGAACAAAGCCAATAATGGGGGAATACAGTCCCAAAAATTGGGACAAATTTCAAATATCCATGTTATAAACTTAGAAAATTGCTAGAATAAAAGGTTTTGTGTTTCCAAGTACTTTCTGAAGAATATGAAGTCTGAAATGCAAATGCCTGTTATTTTTATTTAACATTTGTTAACCAGGAAAGTCTGGCTTGGAACTAAAGCCAATTTTCAGCAGACCAGGGAGAAACAGTGCACACACATGTTCTTTGTAAAATGGGAGGACATGCAGACTCCACACCAAAGGCACCCCAGCCAAGAATCAAACCAGAGAACCTGTAGCTGTCAGACAACAATGCTACCAGTGCACCACAGCACTACTGACTTTGCAAGGAAAAGCAAGCACACAGAAATCACAGATTTTATGAGGAACAGAACAAATATGAGGCAAACATCTGCACATTTTTTTTACAAATGGTGGTGGGTAGGGAATTCAGGCCCTTGCCACCTGCACCCAAGGTACAGGGTTCAAGCCTGAGTATTATACCCACCACCATATAGCAACTGGGGCATTTCTCACACACACACATACACACACACACACACACACACACACACACACACACACACACACACACACACACACACAGCCTGATCCAGTCTTCCGTAAGCTCCCCGGTAGGTAAATCCAGTCATTCCACACTAATAATCCCGAAAGCAGTCTTCCTCTGACTGTTCCACATTAATAATCCAGTCCCTGTGAAAGCAAGCTTCTTGTCTCAGCACGCGCAAGCTAACGGCTGGTTACTGGCTCTGCGAGAATTGGCTGTAGACTGGCTGGTTCTGCAAGAATAGGCTGGAGGCTCCAACCTGCAGATGATGCAGTCCGGTGTCCTTCTCTTCTGTGCGGTCATCACTGCACAGACTTCTGGGGCTGCAGGGCAGAGATGCCTTTCTCCTGTATCCAGACTGCCTGACACAGCAGTCTGGAGTTCTGTGTGTACCAGGAACTCCATGCGCGCAAATGTGGAGTTCCGGTACTCGCGATTTATTTTTTTTTCATTTTCATCTTTCTTTTCTACAAGTGGGATTTTCTTCTTTCTTTTCTACATGGGGGGGCTGCAGTCCTATAGCATGAGCCGCCCCTGCTCAACAGGCAATTATTACCTGTGTCTGAGTATGCATAACTTTGCACGTCAATAGCACAGTGCAGTTATAGCACTGAGTTATTATAACTTTTCAGCAAAAACTGTCAGCAGCTGTCACTGTTATTCACATAAGTAGAAGTCGTTAACACATTGATGAATGTACAAGTCAAATTTGCTTTTTTTTCCACTTGGAGTCATTGCAATCCACCACCACCACTTTCTTTCTGTCATTTCTATAATTTCAAGAAATGTAGCAAATGTATTTGGCAAAATCTGGACATTTCTATTTTTTCTTACCTTTTCTGATGTCTGTATTATACCTTGTCTGATGTCTGTATTATGTTGAGAGTATAAAATCAGTAATACTTTTCTTATAAATTATTAAGGTCATCTGATATACTGCACAATGACTCTCTTAGGAGTATACATTTACACTTTGTTCATGTTGTTGTGTGTGGAAGAATATATTTTACATTGTTTACTTTTTTACTTATAAGGCAATGACAATATCCAAGCTCATATGTTGTCTTTATTTATTTGAGACTATCCTGCACTGTTGTGGTAAAATATTTCCTATGCTATTGAACTGTGAAGTCATTTTGTTGAGTTACTTATTATAGTTTTGTTCTTATTTATTATTAACTATAAGATATATATATATATATATATATATATATATATATATATATATATATATATATATATAGATATATAAACCTCTTTGTGGGTGATATCTGTGAGGCATATTTCAGCTGTTAGAGTACTTGCATATCTATTTGCTGAGCTACTTAGGGTCTACACTAGCTGGGGACTCTGCCCCACAAGGTTCAGGAAAGAATGACAATTGACAGCATAAGAAAAATAAGAAAAATAAATGATTTTCATAGGCAGAGAACTTCTGAATAATAAATCTGTTTTCATTGAGTGAGGTAATTCATATGATATACATATATATGCAGTCTTCCAATACATCTGTCAAACATCAGTAGTAATCTGTTTGCATTTTCTTTCCTGTGCAGGTTTGTCCACCTTCTGACACTGACATGGCTTCACGAGCAGGAGAATGACAAGTGAGAGTGTGGGTATGTAGCCATTCCTACATTCACTGGGCTGCCAGCCATGCCTCCATAACTGAAAACCAGTACAACTTGGGCTTCCCCACATCTAGTGTGAAGGTATACTGGATTGCAAGAAGAGGTTTGCATTGGAGCGGAGTACTGCAGGTGTTGGAAGAGAAGTGTACCATCTACCCTGAGCCCGACATTCTTGTGCTGCACATTGGAGGGAATGATGTCATCAGTCAACCACTCGGAAGGTTACGGTTTCAAATCAGAACAATTTTTGAACACCTGCAGTCAAGGTAGCCATGTTGTCATTTTGTGTGGTCTGACATCATTTTTCAACAGATATGGAAAGCAGCAAACAGTCAACGAGCAGCGCACAAGTCCAGATGTTTACAGAATGGGTTCATCCATGGCTTGATGCAGCAAACAGTCAACGAGCAGCGCACAAGTCCAGATGTTTACAGAATGGGTTCATCCATGGCTTGATGCAGCAAACAGTCAACGAGCAGCGCACAAGTACAAATGTTTACAGAATGGGTTCATCCATGGCTTGATGCACAGGGTCGGTGGAGCTACAATCTGCCATGACAGCATCACCGCAGAAGATGTTCACCTGTTCAGAAAGGATGGCATTCACCTAAATGAGGAGGCCATTGCGTTGTTCTTGACTGACCTCCACAATCGCGTGAGGAGAGCTATGCAGGATTGGTAACATACAGCTTGTGAGTAGAATGGAAAACAACCATGACCAAGTAGGACCAGTATGGTAAGTAAAACTCTATTATGAAAGGTGCTGTGTAAAATATATTTTTCTGAGTTTGGCAAATAACTGTGGTAAGGAGCTGGTGAAGATGCTGAGAAAGAAAAGGCATAGGTAAGGCAGACTGCTGACACTGAAGGAGGTCATGAGACTGCAGTGGTATCAGCTGTCTGATTGGGTAGCCAGCACAGCTATTGGACAGATCAGATGGCCTTGCCTGCCACTGAAGTCCCATGCCTGTCCTGGGTTCATTAGTGGAGTGGTGGTCCTTACCTTGCTTTTTCTCTTTACATGAACCCATTCAGCAGTATATTGGCTACACCAAGAATGTGTATGTTTACAATCATATATGTCTAGATGGTAAAACAACTGGGTCTGAATGCTGTACACAAGTACAAATATCAGTTTTTTTTAGGACTCGGGTTATGGAAATTATAATAACTTTGCAAGGGAGCATCTGAATGTGCTAAGTAATACCTCATTTTAAAGACAATATTGATAGTTCCAACATGGTAAAAGAACTATGCCTGTATGTTGTAGACATGTACAGATATCAAAGTTTGTTTCAGACTTAGGTTATGGAAATTATGATTTATTTTCATATTTTAGTAAATAACGTTGCAAGGGAGGGCCTGAATGTGCTAAGTAATACCTCATTTTGAAGACAGTATTCATAGTTCCAACATGGTAAAAGAACTGTGCCTGCATGTTGTGCACATGTACAGATATCAAAGTTTGTTTCAGACTTAGGTTATGGAAATTATGATTTTTTTTTCATATTTTGGGAAATAACTTTGCAAGGGAGCATGTCAGTGTGCTAAGTAATACCTCATTTTAAAGACAATATTACTCCTTACAACATGGTAAAAGAACTGTGTCTGTGCACTGTACACATGTGCAGATATCACAGTTTGTTTAGTCTTGTAGGATTATATAAATTATACATTTCCAATACTTCTCATTCTTATGCCCATATCTTTGCAAGGGAGCAAGGGGATGACACAAATGATGCATCATTTTGAAACTGACATTGAGACACACAACTTCTACACTGATATGTAGCCGCTGTGTCTGTTACATTTGATTAGATATTATGCTTTGTTTATCAATTATGAGAATATTATATTAATCATATTTCTGTGAATATCTCTGTAAAGGAGCATCACACAGTAATGGTTAAGGTATCATTTTAAAGCTGATATTCATGCAAACAAAGGAAATTCAAATTGTATGGGTCTACATGGTACATTGACCGATATATTGTGCTTTGCTTTTCCAAAAAGGTAAAAAATATGCACAATATCATCAAACCTTGCCAAATAAATCAGTTAGAGCAATATTTCAAGAAATGGGTCTAGAATTCTTCAGCAAAGAGGTTGATGTGTATGCCATTCAACACAATACATTGCAGGCAGTGTTTTTGTAACGTTCCATTATTACTGTTCATGGTTCGGTAACTGGAACAGCAATGAGGGGAGAAGGACAGAATCAGAAAGTGGCTGGTTTTTTTTTTTTTGCTTGATAGAATTGAACAGGGGTTGGAGACAAGTCCTGTACTGGTAGGGTTTGAGGAACTTGGCACTTGGTTTCAGTCCCAGGGTTGATTGTAGAGCATCATTGCTGGAGATATGTAGAATAATATTTAAAAGAAGAATTTAGGTGTTGGTAGGAGTAAATAGAGTAGGACCATGTTTGTAGCGAAATCATATGGGTAGTGTTTGCTGTTTGTTACTGAGCAGGACGCCTTCTAAAATACAAATTTGTGTACTGTGTGTACAGTTTCTCTTGGTAGATATGGTATGGTGTCTTTTATAATGTGAAGTGATTGGAACTCACTTTAATTTGGGGAGAGGAGGGAGTGTGTGTTGTGTTGTGTTTGACACAGCTCATAGAAGTTCAGATTTTTTTTTGTGTTAACTTTACTGAAGAAGAATTAGGTGTGTGTGGGAGTGGACACTGATAAGGAGTTAGGTAAATTTACAGCAAATCAAAAGTGAGCAGATTACCCTTTTACCCTATCCTACTAAATTATGGTATAGCTACCCTTGGAGAAGGGAGTGAATGCTTTCCTATTTTAGTGTATGATTAAGTATTACTGTAGAGAAATGGTAACGGGTTGCTGTGCATATTACATTCATTTATCTTTTTTATTATTTGTTTTTTTATTTTCATGATTAAAATATACTGAGTTTAAGTTTCAGGTTTCTGGACTTTAGCCATAAAATCTACACTTTATACTAGTAATTATACAGTGCTGCTTTGCCTGATTCAGTTAGCAATTGAAAAGACATTCCACATTCTGATATTGACAGGTGTTGGAATGCCAGGTTATGGAAACTGCTCTGTTTATGTAGTCTTGCAATCAAAGGACTCTTGATTCAACCATTTGGAGAGTCATTTTCAGGTTGATGAAGCATTCACTTTGACAGTGATCAGAGAAAATGGAAGGTCATTGTATACCAGAATTAAGGGCTGTTCAAAATAGGGTTGGATGGAGTAGGGACTGTTGAATGCAGGCAGGGAAGATAGTGGCAGCATTTTGAGTGGAGGAGTAGTTACAAGGCATGCATTGTGTAAAACCAAGTATGACAGTTTAGATACTGAAATTCATACATTATTCAGTGGATTGCCAGCTGGCTCACAGAACCCAAAATGTCAGCATTAGTGAGACCTTATCCACCAAGAGGCAAGTCACCAGTGGAGTACCACAGGGCTCTGTGCTGGACCCACTTCTGTTTGGCATCTACTTTTCAGAGGTCAAAACTAATGTCAAGGGCCTCTAGCTCACCAGCTTCACAGACGAATGCACATTGGGAGCTATCATAAATTTCTCCACATGATACCAACATCCTGCAAGATTTAACACTGGCAAATGACTGGTATCAAAAGCCATGGATTAAAACTCAATTGAAAGTGCATTGTATCATTTTTTTGTGAAAACGTCAACCCAGACAAATTAGTCCATTAATAAAACACCACTAAGAGTCAACCCGGGAGTTAGAGATCTGGGAACATATGTAGACCATAATCTGGTCTTTCATCAACATGTAGCCAAGGTGGTAAGAAAATCATTCTTCATTGCCCAACTTATAAGTAAGGGTATAGCATCCAGGTCCAAGGAAGTACCACTCTGCACAGCCCTTACCAGACATATCATTGAGTATAATGCCTCCCTCAGCATATACTAGACTACGATTGTGCAACAGTTTGAGCACTCACAGAAGTTCCTCATCAAGAGAATCCAGCATATTAACTCATCGGTCTAAGTAGATCGCCTTTGAGCATGTCTCTACACTCCTGGATGCTGTTGGGGGGGAATCTGTGCTTAGCATATAAGGCATCCTTTGACCCAGCTGTGATGGAACTTTTGCACATCTCCAAGATGAACAGCACCATTAATACTAAATCCAGGGATTTAAATTTTGCCTCCAATCTAAATAGAACATGTTGCTGAGACAGATATGTATCTCATAGAATCCCTGTTCTCTGGAATAGGCTCCCCATCCATGTGAAACACAATCCATCTGTAACCTTGTTCAAAAGTAACTTTGACCATTGAATGGGAAATTGTAAATTCACCTGAGATTGGCTGCCATGTCATCTATAGACAGAGGTCAACAGTAAACATTCCCTAACTAACATACCCTCCCACATAACATTTTAGCAACCCCCAAACTAACATGCCCCACCAGTTTAGAAGCACATGTCACAAGGGAACATAATTGGATTGGGTGGTCAGCTAGACTTAAAATGGCCCTGGTAGTCATTAGTATAGTATATACCTATGAACTATGAATTATGTAACTACTTCTATGGCCACAGACTGAAGAGATAAGTATTTATGCCAAATGTTTGGCACTAAACACTGAGGATTAAGGCTATGGGCTGGATAAGGAGCTGCCTCCTATAATTCATGGTTTAATTTCTACAGTTTCCATGTGGCTGTGTATGCATCTGCAGTAGGCACAAGTCACTTCAGCAGGCAATGCTCCCGACTAACCCATGGAAAAGGATATTTCTTTCCATTATACTGGCTTGCTTACCAAGTATAAAAAAAATTCTCAAGAGAACCTCTTATCTGACAAGTTAATGCCACAGACATGAGTTTATATAGCACCATGTTATATATACTAAATAAGCCTCAGCTAATTTTTCTGGGGTTGGGGGGCATTGTTTCTTTTAGGCTCACCACATTATTACAAGTTAACAGTTTTGTGTTGCCTGTGGATATGGTATACTTCTACAATTGTACTTCTCAGCTGGCCCCGGTTTTGAAAATTGTCTTTGGATTTGCCTCATAATTCCAGACATTGCAATTTCATATTTCTTATTGTTCGGAAAATGCATGCTGATACAAAATGTGTTGTTATATTAACTTTTATATGGGAATCTGAGTAATGAAAATATCAGCAATTCATAGGAGAGCTGTCTGCAGGACTACAGCATAGCACAGTAAGATGATCTTCAGTCTGTGTATGACTTATCCTGAGTTCATGATTGTGTGTGTCTCTTTCTGAATTCCCTTAAAGTAGTAATGCAGCAGCAGTGATCAAATCCTCTACTGTATTATTCTTAATAAGCAATTTCTCTCTCTTAGATGTTTTATGATTAACCAGTGACTTTTGTACAAATCAGGTATCAAAGATGGACTCTCTAATCTGTTAATTGTTACTCTAACATTTTATTCTTTTCTCTTTGCACACGCACATAAACACACACACACACACACACACACACACACACACACACACACACACACACACACACACACACACATGTGTCTGTGTGTATTTTTGTATTTAAGAGAAAGATATGCCAGAAATGTATGGGAATCCACATCTATTACATACCTGTCTAGTAAATTCTGTGAATGGTGGACACTGATTGCGTGGTTGTTAGAATAGATGAATGTCACATGTGTTGTTATCACACACACACACACACACACACACACACACACACACACACACACACACACACACACACACACACACACACACATTCAATACTTTCAAAGTGACCCAGCTGTGAATGTTCTGTCCTTTGAGGAACCACATATCTATGCTGTAAATAGCAATGATGGGATTGCAGGCTGTAATGATGTGCTAATGGGTTAGACTTGTATTGTACAGACACCTATTTACACACATTCAAAGTTCAGCACTTAGGATTGCTGTTTACCATTTAATGGGATTGTTATTGCAAACCAGTGGCCCCTGATGAGACAACTTTGGGTGCAAAGATATTCTGTGCTTAATATTTAAATTTCTTCTGTCTTGTTTTCATTTCATTTAATTAGCAGCTTAAATGATCGGTTATTTAAAATGTCTTCATTGATTCAATGCATTTATTTATTTATCTTATTTTACCTACGTGGTAATGTATTCATCACAAAGTACTAATTTTAGGCATTGCCTGGGAACATCCTGTGGGGGATGTTAATTTTCTTCTTTTTTTTCTGGGGGGAGAGTTGTTGTTGGCTATGTTTTTTTAGGAAATGATGATTTTTAGTTTATACTGAATTCAGCTCAGTTGACAACTCACAGTCACAGCAAAACATTACAGGAGAGGCTAGTACATTTATTATTATTTACACTGTATTTTTGCTGGTGACAGTAGTATTGTGAATAAGATTCAGTAGGCTTTATAAAAGATAGGCATAGGAGCACTGGTCCTGCTATGGGAAATGTAAAATATGCTGGCTGTGGATGGTCATGTTGTGTGTAGACTTTGCGAATGTAATCTGGAGATGAAATCAACAGTAGAGAGTGGATTTCACATAACCTGCTTATACCACACAACTGGACATACAGGTAAGTGTACATTTTTATATATGGGACTAATTTAAAGTTTTGTTACAGCATTTTATGCTTTAAGTAGTGCTTGTTTTATTTATTACAGGTTACCAGTTTTACTATACTTTCATGTGAGCATTTATTTCAGTGAATACTTGCTACTTTCTCCCAGTGTATCCTATTTTCTTTAGTTCTATTTGCTGGCTATTTTATGGTTAGTTATTTCAGTATGAATGTGTGTGTGTGTGTGTGTGTGTGTGTGTGTGTGTGTGTGTGTGTGTGTGTGTGTGTGTGTGTGTGTGTGTGTGTGTGTGTGTGTGTGTGTGTGTGTGTGCGTGTGTGTGTGTGTGTGTGTGTGTGTGTGTGTGTGTGTGTGTGTGTGTGTGTGTGTGTGTGTGTGTGTGTGTGTGAATGCGTGTGAGAGACTATAATACTTGTGTGACTACATTTGTTTGTGTGCTCAGTGTGTATGTACACTTGTCCATGTACATATGTGTGCATGTGTATACTATATGTAAAACAGACACATTTATGTAATACATTTGCAAATTCACGTATGCACACATGCATTTGGATGTTTAAAAGAGTCTTCTTGTGAGCCAGCTGGCTATCCACCAGGTGGCATAAAGGTTTACACCTAACCCCTTGATTTTGTCAACAGTACTGGAGTTGGATATTCTATCAAATGCCTTGGCTAGGTGAAGGTAGGCAGTGTGAACCATTTTACCCTTATCCATTGCTTTGGTGACCTTTTGAAAGAAGCCCACCAGGTTGAGTAGGTGAGAGCTGCCCTTGCCGAAATCGATCTGGGTTGGATCCAATGTCTGGAGGTTTCCTATGTCGTTATTGATCATTTACATGATAATTATTTCCATGGATTTGCATATGAGACTAGTGATATTTATAGATCTGTAGTTTCCAGGGTCTGTAGATGGCCCCACCTTTAGGTAGACGGATGACTGTTGCTGTTCACCATTCATTAGGCATGAAGCCTGTTTGGAGACTACAGTTTAAATAGCAATCCAGAGGGCCTGATAGATCATGTTTCATGCTATTTAGAAGGCATCCTGGGCCTATCAGTGCAGTGTTCTTGGCCTTACAGAGGGCATTGAGGGCCTTTTCCCTAGTGATAGCAGGGGGAGGTTGTAGGATCATAGGATCATAGAAGATTACTAGGCTATCAACCCGAAAGTCATTCTAAGCCTTGCCGTTTCAACCCAATGTAATACCATAGAGGTACTAGTCAGTACCCAAGATTGCATTTAGTGATGACTGCCCATGTCAAGGAGGGTTGTGGATGCTATCCATGGTAAGAATTGATGGTGCCCCATCCACTCATCCAGGTAGTGTCATAGAGGTGCTCCATTTCACATGAATTGGTAGCCAGTTCCAAAGATGTGGCATGTCATATTTAAGTCACAGGCTATAATTAAGTTCCTGGAATGGGTAGCCCTAGACCCATTTGACTGATGAATATGCAGTAAGTTCATTAGTTATGGGTCTTGGGTTGCTCTGTAAGCCAGGCATAAATCTCCCCTAAGAAGTCTATATAATACGGAGTATAGTGACAGGGATTTCAGTCAGTCCATGTAAGGCACATGCTGGAGGCCCTTGATCTTCTTTGTTAGAAACCTCTGAGCTCTCTCTAATTGCTGTAGAGGCTTAGTATGGTACATACCAAATGGAGCATTATACTCAATTATGGGCCGGATAAGTGCTGAGTATAGGGGGGGTTATAACTTCTTTTGCTCTCAAAGGGATGACTTCACTAATCAAGTGAGCTATGTGGAAAGCTTTTCTTACAATGGTAGACATGTGGTGGTCGAAGTTAAGGTTGCAGTCAACCTGTGATCTCAGATCTCTTAATACTTTGTGTACTTAGGGTATTGTTATTGATTTGATAGTGTGAAGGGACATTGTTTGTGCCAAAGGGAATGATGTTGCATTTCATCACATTCAGTTTGAGATTGTGGCTAATACACTAGTCACTGGTCTGTGTGAGACCATCCTGGAGTATACTGACATCATTTGGGGATTCAGTGATTGCACCTAATTTGCAGTCGTCTGCAAATTTGGTCAGCCACAACCCTTTACTTTTAACCTGAACTTCTGAGAAGTATATACCAAACAGCACTGACCCCTGGAGCAGGTCTATATTATAACATCAAAGTCTAAAAACATTGAATGTTATAATATCAACCCCAATCAATCGAAACACCAGAAAACTGAACAGTCAGAATAGCAATTTCTTTTCCCATATTTCCCGTATCCCATATTTTTGCTTATGGGTAGGGAAGCTGGGTGTGGGAGAGTGCGGAGTGGGCCGTTTTGATTTTAAAAAGCTGTGTAGTATATATGATGTATGGCATAGCGCTCAACTTGTCCCTAATTTTGCTTCATATGTTTCCTTTTCCCTTGTAAAATGATCATTTTTCTGGTAAATCCGTGAGGCTTAGAGTCAGCCAATAATGCCAAACATTAGAGTTTCATACTTCTGTTGTTAACAAAATGCACATTGAAGCAAAACAAGTTGTTCGATTAATGCAAACGACGAGATGCATGGTAGGAGTTTAACAGGAAAGTACTGATTACTGTTTTGCAGGGAGATGGACCTCCAGGGTTGAGTGTCTATATGCCTTTAAAACCTTTATTGAAAGAACGTAAATTGTTCCATTAATTGTTTTATTGACTATGCTATATATTGTTTGTATTCTGTTGTGTTCTTTGTCTGATGAAGCGTTTGATATTGAGCATGAAAGTGCTTACCTTCTATTAAAACAAGTTTTATTCAGCTATGTGTGGTACTTGGTATATGCATTTTTTATTTGTTTTGGTGTAACTGAAAATTCCTTTTTATGAGACCCATTACTCCTATTACTGGAATTGTTAAGGTATCCTTCATTTACATTGCCCTCATTTCTTACTGCAAATAGTGGTATTTTATGACTTGGTATCTCTCTGTACGTAAGACACTGTAATCACTGGGTGTAGCAATGCTAATGATGAATGCTACTTTAGTCTTCTTTTCCTAGACTACTAAATCTGTTTTTCTCACACCTTTTTTTTGAACTGTTGATAATGGGTGATCCGATGTGATCCAATGTGAGATAAATATCATCATTCTTTACAATGCTTTGTGGTTTACATTTCCAATGCTTCCCAGCTACTTCAGTATTGTAATGTTTGCACAATCCCCAGTCCAATAGTCTTGCCACATTATTAAGCCTTTCAGTATACAGGCCCTCTGCTGTTAATGTATCACAGCCAGCAACAAAATGCGCTTCTGTTTCCAGTTATGTTTCACAAAACTGGCATTTGTCTACTTTTCCCACATGTTCAATGGTTGTTGCAAACCAATGTGTATGTAGTCCATTATCCTGGATTGTTAACATTAACCTTTCATCTTTTGGTTTGAATTCACCTCTCTATAACCATTCCTGCATCAGATCCAGATCGACAGGTTGTTCCAGGAATTTTCTCTATTTGCAACATAGATATATATATATATATATATATATATATATATATATATATATATATATATATATATATATTTAAAGTTTACTATTGAAATCTGGAAAGAAATTGCATTCATCATCCCCTTAAATAGTCACGACCACCTGTAGCTGGACCTATTTGACGTAGCTGTAGGTGACATCAGTCATCCAAGCTATGCAGCGTAATTTACCAGTGGACTGCCACATCAACAGCGCATAGTTTTTACTGTTTTGTGGGATGGGCAAGCCCCCTGCAAACTACGTATACCAACTCCAAGATCGTACTACAGTGAGGAAATGGGTACATTCCCTGTTCCTCACTGTACCACAATCTCCACTTACAATACCGAACTCAGACTTTTGAATTACATTGCACATTTGGCATTGTGTATTCCACGTAGTCTGGTTTGTCATTGTGCCTCTTTGAAAAGTACCTTTCGACCAGATGCCATTCAATCACTGGCACTATAGGATTTCAATAGTAAACCTATATATATATATATATATATATATATATATATATATATATATATATATACCTCTTCAACATTTCTTACCTTCTCCTGTGATCCTGCTCCTTATATTCTTTCTTTTGTTTTAATGGCACATGCAATTGCTGCCTGATATGCTTCTAGTAAACTAAACAGGGAAGTCATGTTTGACTTGTTCTCCTCATATTTTAAAACATTCAGTATGTTTGGATCTTGTGAGGTTAGTAGACATGTGTGTAATCCCATGACTGCAGATTAATACATGTATTCAATTTCGAGGAGACCCGTACCTCCTTCAGAATGAGGAATATATATTCTTGGCATATACTGATTCTTGTATATCATTTGATAAGCATGAAGCATTTTTCTTATTTTCTTCTCTGACTCATCCAATACCTTTTGGGGCCAGTCAATCACCTAAAACTGTAAGATAGAACAGGAAGAGCAATTTAGTTCACAGCTTGGATTTTGTTCCTAGATGTCAGGAGGACTGTTGTCAGTATTAATTTTAATCTTCTAAAATATTCTTTACTGAATTTTGTTCATATTTGTTCACGTTTTATTGTCAATCCTTCATCAACTCCTGATTATTTGTGCAACCTTTCCTCCTTTAAATGTTGCTTTTGCACATTTATCAAAATCGAATGATGTTCTTATATTTATTTATTTATTTGTTTATTTGCATTTGTTTACTGGGATGGTCCACTGGGCCATAGTGAGCCCATTTTCAGTGGAGGCACAGGGAGAAAAACTCCGCACTAAAATGAACAATACATAATATAAACAATACACAATACCTATACAATACAGTACAATAGATCAACAAGATCAGTACAATGAATAGAAGGGTCATGGATGACTATTTAAAATCAGAGTACTGTATATAGGAATACAGTATCTAGGATAAAGTAGATTACACAATTAGAATATAACAAGTTAAGATAATTAAGTTAGTTATGTGAGTAACTTAGCCTGAGTAATTAACACTTATGGAGTTATAAGCTTGAATATAGGTGATTAAGTATAGCATGCAGTACCAGCATTGTAGTTAAGTGTTTTGAGATAGAACTAGATATATCAGAGTAGTAATAAATGAAGATATGGAACTATACAGGATGGACTCAGGTTTTGGGAGTTGCCATTTTGGCACGTGTACTGACATAGAGAGGAAAGGTGTTGTCTCAGGGACTGGTTAAAGAGAGCTGGATTACTGGTACTCTTAATTGATGGTGGGAGGGTATTCCATAGTTTTGCAAAAGTAAAGTAGTAGAGGAGACGATCAGCTCAGAGGTTTGTCTTGTCTACATTCAGGAGCAATTGGTTTTCGGATTGGAGAGGTCTGTTTGGATGGTACTGAATAATGAGAGAAGAAAAGGTGGGGCAATTTGATGGCTTGTATATAAATTTGTGTGCAGTGATTTATTTTAAATATGTAAGCATGGAAGTTCAGGCCAATTTAGTAGGCTTAATGAGGAACAGTGGTGAGATGAATATTTCACATTGGTTACAAATTTAGCAATTTTATTGTAGCATGTGTCAAGTTTGGATTTCAGAGAAGACTGGATGTTGGTAAGATGAGGACCACTGTATAGAAGAGATGGTAGCAGAAAGGAAGAGGCTAGGGACAATTTTGCAGAGTAGTTGAGGAAGTATTTGTGTCTATAGAGTATGCCTAGTTTTTGATGTTTTTTTTTATAATATTGCTGTGAATATTAGGTCAAATGTTAGGTTTTTCATCTATGATGGCACCTAGTAGTTTTGTATTTGCAAAAACTTCAATGATAGTGTTATTTTGAAAATTAATAGTGAATTTATTATTGTTTAGGGTGGCATTTTTTTTTTGGGTAATTAGCACAAGTTTAGTTTTGTTGGGGTTAGGGTGAGGAAGCTTTGACCACTTGCACTTGTGCCCTCTGTTCCTCATCTGATGAAATATAGCATTTTAAATCATCCACAAAAAGAAGATGAAATGTCTGTACACTGTTCTTTTCTGGGAGCAAATTGTAACCATGACCTAATCTATGAAGTAGACAGTTTAATGGGTTAAGGGCAAGACAAAACAGCAGCAATGGAAAGAGTCACGTTAGCATATCCCCTTTGAATTTTTATTCCTGGGATAAAAATTTGTCCTTTATCATGGCTTAGCTACAAAGTGGGTTGCCACTGTAATGTAATTAATCAATTTAGGGTGTATCTTTTACATCTGTAAGCACTCCTTTATCAAAGACTGTAGGATACTGTCAAATGTTTTTTTATTATCTGTCCATGCCATACATAGATTCTTTCCCTTTATACAGTTCTCCATTAGGACTTTATTTAAAAACACATGATTCTTTGTTCTTTATGACTTTCTTGTATTACCCTTTAGTTCTATTGCCATGATTGATTTGTCTTATTTGTGACTCTAAACTCTGACATAATTTCTAGCATAAAATGTATACATCATCAGAAGGCAAGTTATTGGGGTATAGTTTTTAGGCTAGATTACAGGTTCACTCTGAAGGAACAGTACCATTTCTCCTGTTACTCAGGTTGGTGTCTGTTTGGGATGTGCATATTAATAGCTCTTACTCACGTCTAAATCTTATTGTATATATTTCTGGTACTCCTTGACTTACAAATATGTAGGACATTCATATGGAGTTTGCGGATGCCTTGTAAACCAGGCATAGATCACCCATTCAGCAATCTACAGGAGACTGATTAGAGGCAAAGGGCTTTAAGGCATTTTGCATAAGGTAGGCTTTTATGCCTTGTATTTATAATTTTGTTTCAGTTTTTCTAGGCACTACTTCATTCCATTTCATATCCTGTATGTTGTATCTTCTTAATATTTGTTTTACTTCTTCTGTCTATTCAACATCTTTGTTATGTTCCACAGGGTCTTCTTAGATATTTTTTCCAAAATGTGTTTATTTCTTTTTTTTTTTTTTTTTAGTGTTTCTATTCCTTCTGGCCTATTTCCCAGTTCTCTGTAAAACTTTTTCGGCCATCATTGAATTGCTTATTTTATACTTTACCTTTATATTTATCAGCATATCATGTAAGATTTCTGCCAGTGCTAATATCCTTAGTTTATTATTTGCAATATTGTATGATAGATCCTGGTCTGTTGTGATTCTGCACACTGCTTTTATCACATCTACCTGTATTTTTTGTTGATCTGTTCCATCTTCTGTACTCTTCTAACAGTGGCACTTCTTGTCATAACTGCTTTATATATTTTTTCTATTCAGTACTTCCAGGATGGCATTTGATTTCTTCCCTTCCTTTCCCTTATTGCTCCATGTTTTTGTGGTAAGATCTTATCTGTTATTGATTTTGCTGCACATGAATATAACCTATTTACTTCTGTTTTATTACAAACATTTCTGTTGAATGATTTAACTACTGTATTCTTTGTTTAATCAGACTTCTAACATTTTGGGTCTCATTGACTATCTATAATATTTTTTATTGATCTTAATGTGTCTATCCATCTCTATTAAATTGAGAAACTCTTCTCAGATCATTTTCTTATAAACTGAGGGCACATTCTCTGTGCTCTATTTGCTGCAGGCATTCTACGGAAAGTTCTTGAACATCTTTCTGTGACATATTCTCTTTAGCTACAGCCGGCATCATCTGTAGTTCTTTCATATGGGAATTCACTTGTCTGTCACTATGCAACATTGACTGTGTCAGAGTTGTCAATTTGTCTTGTGCCTTCCTTTGCTGTGCAGCTCCAACTGAACTTTTGCACTCATTTCTTACTAAAGGCTCCAGAGAATCTTCATGTGGCAAGTGATTAGATGCTTCCTGTTCCACTTGTTTCTCCTTAATCTGTTAGGCTCATTGTTCCATCAAGCTGTGACATTACCACTGTAGGATTTCTTTTTTACACTAAATCCTTCACTTTGTGGGCAATCCATAAGTTCGGTTTCTATTGCTTTAACTTTCCCATTACTAATCCTCTTTCCTACTTTCCACCTTTGTTTTCTTAATTTTTTTGTATTGTCAAAATTTGTATATCTGGATGTGTTTGCCTGTATTTTTCTGCGAATACCTTTGGTGCCACTTTTTTGTACTGATTTGTTTTCTTTCTCCTTTGTATACATATTGCACCATATTAAATTTATTTTAATTTCCCATGTCCATATTCCTTCTTTATTTGTCTCCCACTCTTCCTGCTTCTCCTTACTTTAGGGGGCTCATTGTTCCATCATGCTGTGACATAACCTGTGTTAGACTTTCTACACTAAATACTTCATTTTGCAAGTAGTGCATAACTTCAGCTTCTATTTATTTTATTTTATTTTTATTTTATTTTATTTATTTTACATTTGTTAACCGGGTTAGTCTGGCTGAGCTTTTGGCTCATTTTCAGCAGAAACCCGGGGAGAAAAGCTTTACTTCTACTTTACTAATCCTCTGTTTTACATCCCCCCCTTTGTGATGTTATTCTTTGTATTGTGAAAGTTTCTATACCTGGATGCCTTTGCCTGTATTTCTCTTCAAATATCTTTGGAGCTGCTTTTTCATATTGATTACTTTGGCTTTCTCCTTTGCATAAATATTGCAGTATATCAGATCTCTCTTTCTTTCCCATGTCCATTGTTTATTTGTTATGCCTTTCAAAAATCTCTAGGTTTTGTTCTTTATTTTTTTCGCACTTCCTTGTTTACTTTTTTTTCCAAATGGCACAAAGTTTTCTCTACATAATGGTTTTCATGGACACGTTGTTTTTATGAACACAAAAATGCATTTGAAGATTTTGACAGTTTTTCTTGTGTAAACATTTTTCTGTCCTCTAATTTCTCTCTCAATCTTTTTGAATATCTTCTATCTGGAAATTATGGCCTTCTTGCATAACAGTAATGTTACATAAATTCTTTCTTATCCTCAGTAATCCACTCTATTATATTTATGACCCTTTTCTGGCATATCAGTTTTCATGGACTACTACTTCCTTCTACAATGGGGGGGCATCCTCCCCCTGAGTCTGGCCTAACCCAATTGTTGGAATGTTTGTGTCTAGAATATTCTGTGCTGTCATTTTTTCCAGCCATGAAAACAGTGGGCATATGAGGATTGGGCACTTTTTTATCTTGGGACTTGTGTACACAGTTGTCTGTTTTATTTTTTACCCAACTTCTGTCCTTGATATATACTATATAAATAACATTGTATACATCAGTGGCATTGCCAGTAAATAGAGCTTATGAAAAGAGAAGCTCATTGCTAATTACTATCCTACCTGTTCCTATATTCCACTAGAGTCTTTCGGCTTTCCCTGGTTAGGGGTCGCCACAGCGGATCACTGGTCCGCTATTGATTGGCAGTGGATTTTTACATTGTCGAGTTGCCAGCCCAGTGCCCAACCTTCAAAGAAGGCACACATACACACTCATGCACCTACCTCCATAGAGCTTATTATATGTATTTCTGGATTCCAACATGTTTTTGTTTCACAGTTTTCTGAGCAAAGCAATTTCATGCATTTGCAACTGACTAGAAGAAATCTTCATAGGAAGTTAAGAGGCTAATGGCCCTAGAGCCTTTTTAAGCCTAGCCATTCATGTCCCAGTTTTCATAATTATCAGTGCCCAAGGATTGGAATGAATTTGGTATATGCCTGTGCTTTAAAGCATATACAAGCTGCCACTGTCCAAAAAGGCCACAAGTGACAAGCACGGGTGAATTCATGATTTCCCATCTGTTGCCCCAATCTCATTTGAATAGGCTTAAAGAGCTCTGTTTCACATAAATGGGGAGACTGTTCCAGAGAAAGGGTAATCTCTCAAACTCACCTGTTCCCTGGATGTTATCAGGGCTCATTGCTGTGGTGTATTTAGCTCTGGAGAGTACAGTGAGGACCCGTTCTTTAGTAATGGGGGGGGATAAGTGGTAGAGGGTGTTTCCTGTGGAGTAACTAGTCATTTTTGTGTCATATGGACTCTGTCTTCTGCTTGTACCTTATTGCTCTTGTGTAACACTTTTTAGTAAAGTTACTGCCCTCTATACTTTTATCTTGGACTGTGGTAACTACTTTAGCCAAGGAAATGTTTTTGTCAAGCCTTTTCCTCTCTATACTATAAAGTTGAGCAGTATGACTTTAATTATAACTGAAATGTCATGAAATCACAATAAATTAATGGTTTTCATTGCATGTCTATTCCCATACACTAGACAGTCATTTGTTTCCTAATTACAGCTAGCCAGTACAACTTTATACATACATACAGTAAATAGACACACATACTCCATGGTATATTGTAGTTTCATTTATTTTACAAAATAAACAAACAAGTACGCAGACATACTGGTTCCATGTGAAGTCATTGTTTTATTTATTTGGCTGTTTCATAACTAACAATATATCTAGCCATTCATCCATTCATAACCCATTTTCACATGGGATCGGGGTGTCACTTCAGCAGTAACAATCATCTTAAGCAAAGGTTTATACCATCAGGTGGCTAGCCCTGCCACAGTAGTCCATTCATACCATTCACTCACACCTACAGCCAATTTAGAGTGTCCAATCCACTTACTGCATGCCTTGGGAAAGTTGGAGTAAACTGGAGCAAACCCTTGTGACTGCAGGGAGGACATGCAGACTCCACAGAGAAGGCACCCCAGCCAAGAATCAAACCCGAGAACCTCTTGCTTTGAGGCGATAACACAAACCGCTGCACCACCTCGGTAACCTAGTTTTGATATAATGAAACAGTGTAAATTGCAAATGAGAGCAAATGTGATATTCTGTTGCAGAGAGGCAATTTGTTGATGAATTGTTACAATGCAAGATGTCTATAATACACACTTGTTAGTTTAAAGGACAGCATTGCACATGAAAACAAAAAATAAATAAATAAATAAAATGGAGAGATTCTTCTATCCTTAACATATCCACTCCATTGAACAGTTTATTCATGTTTATACATTTTACATGTGTACATACATACAAAGATTTCAGGTGTGAGCAATAATGCCCTTCTTGCCTGCAAAATTGTAGTTACAGTTTGACCTCATTTCCATTTCTTATATTTTTAACTATCATCTTGTTTGAATTCCACTTCTGCATTTTGCCAAATTGTTTGACATTCCTTCAGAAAGTGGTATAATTATTTATTCTATTTACAATTTTCTTTTTATGTCTTGCAACATGGAGCTCAGGGTGTGACTCAAAAGGGTCTGTCAGTCACCCACTTACATGGTTGTCATACTGAAATTATTAAGTAAACTAACAAATAAACAAATATCTGACTAAAGAAATAATGGGAATAAATTAAATGATTTCACGCAGAGGTTAAGTTTAATTCATGGTACCTTGGAGAGTAAGGCACACATCTATTTGGTGTTTTCGTTACTCATTAAAATACACAATTGAATGTTTGTCTACAGGTACCATGTTGTGTATTTATATAGCTGGTACTCTTACAGGACATTAAACACAGTAGGGGTATTCAGAAAGGAGAAGTAGCACAGTGTGTAAAGCCAAACTGCGTAGTAAGTGTTGATATGCAGGGAATGTGCAGTTCAGAGATCTCTGTAGCACAATCGTGGTAGTATGAAAATTGGAGTGATATATACTAATGACCAAATAATGACATTCAAATGAGATGGATTATAGAAATACAGTCATCAATAAAGTGATGTTTTTGTCTGCATATATATTCTGTATGCAGCATGGACATTTGTAAGGTACTTATATATTAGGTTGCTAAGTTCATAGGTATATACTAGGTATGCAGTTCAAAAGGCCATTGAGATGCATAGCCACCGAAGCCCTAGCACTGTCAAGTGAGTTAAGCTCCATAGTCAAGAAATACCACGCTATATACCCCAAAGAGGTTTATGAATTCCAGGTTATTCATCCAGAATATTACTGAATATAGACCATGTGTACTATTGCTTGATTTACACAGGACGTTTATTCAGTAAGTGTAGGATTCTCGGGACAGAAATTTGTTGTGCCAGCCATGTTCTATTTCTGTGACTATAAAAGATTACAGTCTTTATTGTGAGTGTTTATGGTGGTGTGTGTGTTTTGCATAGCTGTAAGAGGTCAAGAAGGTTGGAATGGGCCACATACCCTACTGATGGACAGCACTCTGTCTTCTGAAGAATTAAATACAGAGCAAGAACTGCACATATCAAAAGTGCCATTTGAACTCTTGATGTAAGTATCACCATGAATTGTAGGCAACAGTAAGGATTGCGGAAGGGTATACACCTTAGCAAACTGTGGCATCAGTGTAAATGTCATAATTTGGGCTTCAGTACAAATTTTGTCTGTTACAGCTTCCTGAGCAATTTTTTGTTGATGTTCCAAGTTATCTGATACATGCGTGAGTGTGGAGTCATCAGCATATTGCATTAGGGAAGCCTGTTTTGTGGATCAGTGGATGGTGATGGTGGATTAAAGATGAGGAGACCTTGTGGCACAATGGTGGTGATTGGGAAGTATGGAGAGAGGGTATAATGCCATTTTACTGATTGACACCTATTGGACAAGTAGCTTTTAAACCATAGAAGGGTAGGTTGCAATATACCTAATGTGGACATTTGAAGTAGATGTTTGTTGTGAAGGCTATAGACAAATATAGAAATAAGGTGGAGACTAGTTTCTTATCTCTATCTTTATTAACAGTATCTATAAGGGTAAGAAGTGCAGTGTTACTACTATGGAGGCCATGTTT